>NW_026652276.1:238894197-239138437 GCF_009828535.3 Hylobates moloch | reverse complement strand
GAATGCAAGGCTGGCTCCCGCCTTTAGGACTGGGACATAATTTACCTTTTGCTGCCCTCATTTTTTTTTTCAAAATTCCTTACACTATAATTTTTAAGTTATCAAATTACTTAGGGCCAAATTATGAAATGCAACCTATCCAGGTCTTCATTCTATTACTTGACTGTGTAACTGACGCTCCCTGGTAGGAAAAGTGCTCCGAAGAAAATGGAAACTAAGAAAACTAGGATGATCAGTTTCCATCACTGAATCCAAGGTTATTCCCTACAGTCACCGTAATTCACACACCTAGGCCCTGGCTGGTGACTACAGAGGCTGTTTCTAACACTCTGTACTCCGTGTGACAAACGTGGCTGCAGGGAGCACCCGTGTTTTCAGTATGCGTGTATTCGCAGATGAGAGTCCTATCTGTGAGCTGCTACGTCAAAGCTACGTCAAAGCGGCAGATGCCTAAAATGCTGACTGCGCTGAGTCTATTTTGTAGACAGAGCTGACCTCAGGCTGATTCCTTTCTAGACTTGGCTGACAGATGAGAAGTGTGGGGAGGGGGATGCCAGATGTTCGAGTGGTGAAACAGATTTCATTGAGTAACTGCAGGCAGGACGGGAAACAGCTGAGCTCCATTTCTGTTTGCACTGAGGTGAAGGAGTGTTTTAGGGGAGAACCCGGGCTAGGGGAGCTCAAGTGAAAAATTACAAAGGCTGGTCAGTGTAACTGAGATTAAGCTCGCTGTGTCTGCTAGCTGATAATTACAGTAGTTAGGATTCTACCTTCCCAGAGAGACCAGAACAGAGGCCCTCCTGTCCTTTCTGATATCCTTTCAAAGACACTCCTGAATTGCAGACTTAGAGACATCTCAAAAGGACAGAGAAGGATTCATAATTTAAGCCCTTTTAAACTCTCTTTAGAAAGGATGTCAGGGACCTATCCTCAGGTGTTGGCTAAAACAAACAGTAAATTATTCTGGCAGCCCTGAGCTCTTTCAGACAACCCTGAGCTGGGTTGTCCCAGAGGTGGCCTTAGGCTGCAAGGAGCAGTGTTAAACTTTCGTCAAGAATCGGCACAGGGCTTTGAATGGAGCGTTCATGCCAGAGTTTCTGCAGTTCTCAGGAGGAACCCCACAAGCAGATTAGTGAGGACCAACCTTGGAGACCCCACTGTATCTACTCTAAAACATTCAGCCTTTCTAAAAACAGAATGAAATGGCATTGCACTGTACCTAAACAGTTCACATCCCTAGTACATATCTCAATCAAAATAAAAAGGGTAGAAATTTATTTCAAACTAAGAATAACCTAAAACACAAACATATATGTTTACATTTTTCAAGCTATGATTAATAAGTTTCATAACAATAAACTCACGCATTACCTATCAATTGTTTGGTATGTAACAAAAAAACTTAGAAATTTCTAAAATTTTCATTGACCATAAAAATTAAGTCATACACGTTGTAAACAAGATAAAGAGTTTTTAAAGAGATAACATTAAAGAAAATTGTCACCATGCAGGCAGGTGTAAAGCCTGCAAAGACACCATTAAGTTGTTTCCAATAGCTACGACATACTGAAACTTGGTATGATCGCAGTACAAATAAAGAACGTAAAACTACTTATATTCATGATATTAATTATGTGATCAACTAAGTACAGGGAAACAAACTGAAGGAAACACTTGGTGTATACTAAAAGCTATAATACCAGCTGGGTGAGATAGCTCACGCCTGTAATCCCAGCACTTTGGGAGACTGAGGTGGGTGAATCACCTGAGGTCAGGAGTTCCAGACCAGCCTGGCCAACATGGTGAAACCCTGTCTCTACTAAAAATACAAAAAAAAATTAGCCCAGCATAGTGGCGCATGCCTGTCATCTCAGCTACTTGCGAGGCTGAGGCAGGAGAATCGCTTGAACCCGGAAGGCAGAGAATGCAGTGAGCTGAGATCACACCACTGCACTCCAGCCTAGGGGACAAGAGTGAGACTTCATCTCAAAAAAAAAAAAAAAAAAAAACTCTACTACCAAAATAATCCAGTACAATTTTATTCCAATAATCTCATGAAAACTTTATCCTCCCCCTTACCTTATGAAATAGACTATACTAATTAATTCTACATCACAGCATAATAGTTACATAATTAGATTCTAATGACCCATGGGTTAACTTCCTAAAAAGTTAAAGACTGACTTGCAATTGAGAACCTATTACAGGAATTCATTAGCTGCCAGGAAATATCCAGCTCTGAGGTCTGTTGCTTTTGCTACTTTAAAAATGTTTATGTACTGGCCTGGCACAGTGGCTCATGCCTACAATCCCAGCACTTTGGGAGGCCGAGGTGGGCGGATCAAGACCAGCCTGGACAACACGATGAAATCCCGTCTCTGCTAAAAATACAAAAATTAGCTGGGTGTGATGACACACATCTGTAATCCCAGCTACTCAGGAGGCTGACACAGGAGGACCACTCTAACCTGGGAAGTGGAGGTTGCAGTGAACTGAGATCATGCCATTGCACTCAGCCTGGGCGACAGAGCGAGACTCTGTCTCAAAAAAAAAATGAGTTTTATTTATTAAATATGTATCAGAATAAAACCTCAAGGGATGGTCAAATGTCAAAAATAACGAATGAAAAAAGATCTATAACAAACTACATCCATATTCAGAACATCACAGATAAAGATCTTAAATCTTCTGGAGAGAAAGAAAATGTCACTCACAAAGATATCTCATCAGCCAAAGACACTGCTAGAAGACAAACGTATACCACCTTCAAAGTTCTGGGAAATTATTTTGCTCCTAGAATTCTATGCTGAGCCAAACTGTTAAACAATCTATCAGTGTAATAAGGATATTCTTAGGGCATACAGTTTTCTTCCCACATACACTCTTGTCTAAAAAGGTATGCGATAGGCCAGGCATGGTAGCTCGCACCTGTAGTCCCAGCACTTTGGGAAGCCAAGGCAAGAGCGTTGCTTGAGCCTGGGAGGTTGAGGCTGCAGTGAGCCATGAACACGTCACTGCACTCCAGCCTGGTGAAAAAACAAGACTCTGAAGAAAGGAAAGGAGAGGAAAGGGGAGAGGAGAGGAGGGGAGGAGAAAGGGGAGGGGAGGGGAGGGGGAGGGAAGGGAGGGAAGGAGAAAGGAGAGAAAGGGGGGGAAAGGGAGGGAGGGAAAGGAGGGAGGAGGAAAAGGAGGGAGGAAAGGAGGAGGTGGGAGGGGAAAGGAGGAGGGGAAAGGAGGAGAGGAGGAGGGAAAAGGGGGAGAGGAAAGGAGGAGGGAAGGAGAGAGAAGGGAAGGGAGGGAGGGAGAGGAGGGGAAGGGAGGGAGGGAAAGGAGGAGGGAAGGGAGGAGGGAGGGAGGGAGAGGGAAGGGAGAGGAAAGGGGAGGGGAGGGGAAAGGGGAGGGGACGGGAGAGGGGAGGGGAGGGGAGGGGATACTCCACTGGAGAAAGCAGGGAGATTTCAAAAAAGAGGGAGACACTTGATCCAAGAAACAGTAGGCCTAACCCAGAAGTACAATGAGAAAGAATTCCCAGATCATAGCTCTGTGCAGGTCTAGAAAACAGTTTGTCCTGATGAGAACAAAGTCAGTGAGCTCTGGGAAGAATTTCTTTTAAGAGGATTTCATTAAACAGATAATATGACAATAAGCTAGAGACATCATAAGGTTTAAAAATTTAAAACAGCATATGTTCTTTTTTGCCAAAACGAAAAAAAATGGCAAATAGGGCCATTTATGAAAGACATGGTCCAAATATGAAGCAAACTACATTGTGGTACGTTAACTGAACGTAAGAAAAGATGACCCCTTTGACCCTGACACCAGAAACACTGTTCTCTGAGCAGAGTGAGCTTAGAATACAGGACTCCATTTTATCTATTGGTCCAATCTGACTATTTGGTTCTGCAGTGAAAACTTATATAACTATGATGTTATAGTGTTTATTGGTTTTCATTTTTAAAATCAACCTATAAACAAATCACGGACAATGTAAGTTAGAGTAACTCAAAGAAACGTAAAGAGAATAGCATAGAAGATGACAGGGTCAGGAAATTAGTGGGTTTAGGGAGAAATAGGGAGTGTAGGGCACTAGCTTCCTAATCTTAACTAGGGGAAAGTTAAAAAATACTATCTAGGCCAGGCACAGTGGCTCATGCCTGTAATCCCAGCACTTTGGGAGGCCGAGGCAGGTGGATCATGGGGTCAGGAGATCGAGACCATCCTGGCTAACACAGTGAAACCCCATCTCTACTAAAACTACAAAAAATTAGCGGGGCATGGTGGTGCGTGTCTGTAGTCCCAGCTACCCGGGAGGCTAAGGCAGGAGAATGGCGTGAACCCGGGAGGCAGAGCTTGCAGTGAGCCAAGATCACGCCACTGCACTCCAGCCTGGGCGATAGAGCAAGACTCCGTCTCAAAAAAAAAAAATACTATCTAAGGTTGGCCTGGCGTGGTGGCTCACGCCTGTAATCCCGGCACTTTGGAAGGCCAAGGCGGCAGGATCACCTGAGGTCGGGAGTTCCAGACCAGCCTGACCAACATGGAGAAACCCCATCCCTACTAAAAATACAAAAATTAGCCAGGCATAGTGGCGCATGCCTGTAATTCCAGCTACTCTGGAGGCTGAGGCGGGAGAATCGCTGGAACCCGGGAGTTGGAGGTTGCGGTGAGCAGAGATCGTGCCACTGTACTCCAGCCTGGGCGACAAGGGGAATTATCTTTAAAAAAACAACAACAACAACAAAAAAAAAACAAAGAAAGAAAGGCCGGGTGCAGTGGCTCACGAAGTCAGGAGATCAAGACCATCCTGGCCAATATGGTGAAACCTCATCTCTACTAAAAATACAAAAATCAGCTGGGCATGGTGGCGCCCGTCTGTAATCCCAGCTACTAGGGAGACTGAGGCAAGAGAATCTCTTGAACCCTGGAGTCGGAGGTTGCAGTAAGCCAAGTTCGTGCCATTGCACTCCAGCCTGGTGACAGAGTGAGACTCCATCTCAAAAAAAAAAAAAACCCTAAAGTTGATACAACATAAAATACAAATTAAGGAGTATTACTCAACACATAAAGGTAAGTGACAGGGGAAAAAATAAGAGGAGTGAAGGTAGAAGAAAATGTATGCAAACTAAATTCCTCATCTTTTAGTGGGGAATCAATAGACAGTAAGAATAATACAGTAATATCTAACACTTATTGAGTGTTAATGAAAGCCGGCACTAGTCTATGCACTTTTACACATAGTATCTCACTTAATCTTCTTAAACACCCTATAATGTTGCTATTATTATTGTGCCCATTGAATGAATTAGGAAACAAGACATGTTGAGTGAGTTTGCCAAGGTCATACAAGTAAATACAAAAGCCAGAATTCAAATTCAAGCACCCAGGCTGCACTCTCTCAACCTCTTAAACTGTGACAAGTCATATTTAAACTTAAATCAGCTAAAATTTAACAAAATTTTAAACATGGCTCCTCAGCCACCCCGGCCCCGCAGCAGGGGCCGAGGCCGCCTCCAGGCCCGGCGCGAGGAGACGGGCCGCGGCGGCGACCCCAGGCCTGAGGCTAAATAGACCGCCTCTCCCGACCGCCGGGAGCCCGGCGTCCTGCCAGCCCTCGCCCCGACGGCCAGCCGCGCCTCCGTTTCCCTTCCTGCCTCGGAAACACTGCGGCGACTCCGGGAAGCCCCGGCCCGGCCGGGCCGAGAGAACCGCTGCGCAAAGGGAAGGCGGCGGCGGCGCTGCTAGCGGCGCCCGGAAGAGTCCGCCAAGCTCGACCACCCCTCGCCCAGACCCAGCGCCGCACCGACCTTCCCGGGCTCCATCGCTTCTCGCAGGCCGAAGCGGCCACGGTGTCCTCGGCCCCGGCCAGGCGCGGCCCACCCCGAGGAGGCCACCTGTGGCCCCGCACCCTTCGGGAGGCGCGTCCCAGCGCCTAGCAACCGACAGGCAGGAGCAGCAGAGGGCCGAGCGGCGCTGCCCAGCGTGCCCTGCGGCCTCTCCCAGTGCGCCTGCACACCCCCGGCATTTTTTTAGCACCTGGCAGGCAGGAGCAGGAGAAGGCCGAGTGGTCGCTGCTCGGCGTGTCCACGGCCCCTCCCAATAGGCCTGCGCTTCCCCAGCTCCTAGCAACCGCCAGGCAGGAGCAGCAGAGGACCGAGCGGTCGTTGGTCTCCCCAAGGGGTAGGTGCAGTACCCTGACTTGGGGTGCAGGGGCTCTCGACTCGCTCCAACCCGCCCCGGGTTCCCGCGGGACCCGACCGACAGTCGGGGAAGATAGAAAGGGAGAGCAGATATTGAAAAGAGCTTTACGTTTGAGGCCGAGCGCGGTGGCTCACGCCTGTAATCCCAGCACTTTGGGAGGCCGAGGCGGGTGGATCACGAGGTCAGGAGATCGAGACCATCCTGGCTAACACGGTGAAACCCCGTCTCTACTAAAAATACAAAAAAAAATTAGCTGGGCTTGGTGGCACACGCCTGTAGTCCCAGCTACTCGGAGAGGCTGAGGCAGAAGAATGGCGTGAACCTGGGAGGCGGAGCTTGCAGTGAGGGGAGATCGCGCCACTGCACTCCAACCTGGGCGACAGAGCGAGACTCTGTCTCAAAAAAAAAAAAAGAAAAGAGCTTTACATTTGAATAAGGCTTTGTACTTAACAAATTATATTCCCATATGTCGTCTTTTGATAAAAACAAGCACTAAGGTAGGCAGGAATCAACGTTGAGAGACTGTTTTTATACAACGGGTAAGGGAAAATCAAAAACTCTCAGGACCTCTGAACTCCTTCAGCCAAAGGGAAAGTTAGGGCTGAAAGCCTGAAACCGCCTTTTCAAAATTATGACTGAGGCAGTAAAAGAGGTGTAACTTAACCCACAGCATCTTGCTTCTGACCTCCAAGCTGTCCTTGTTCCTTCCTGGCAGAAGGCTGAACTAACTTTGGGAGAAACTTAGTTTATATTTTATAGTTTAAACACAGACGGTAACAGCCCTTTCCCAAAGTAGGCCTTCTTCTTGCCTGGGGATTTGATTGTCTTTGTAGGACTGATGGTAGCCACAAGATTAGAAATTATGGTTTAGGAGTCATGCAGCTAGAGGCTACGATATTCTGACCCTCCCTAAACTGCTCCTAAGATCAGTGCTTGAGATATTTTGCAGAACCTGCACTTGATGGATCACCTGGCACCACCCAGATCAATAAACTGGCTCATCTGATCTTGTGGCCCCTCACCCAGGAACTGATGAGGGCAAGAAGACAGCTTTGACTCCCTATGATTTCATCTCTGACCAATCAGCACTCCTGGCTCACTGGCTTCCCCCCACCCAAGTTATCCTTGAAAACTCTGATTCCTGAATGCTTCAATGCTCAAGGAGACCAATTTGAGTAATAATAATACTCTAGTCTCCTGCACAGCCAGCTCTGTATAAATTACTCTTTCTCTATTGCAATTCTCCTATCTTGATCGGCTCTGTCTAGGCAGCGAGCAAGGTGAACCCCTTGGGTGGTTACAAGCCGAGTCGCCCAACACCCTCTTCCAAATGCACAGCTGTTGCTTTGCAGGCTGCAAGGCTCCTGCTAGCCAGGCCCCCCGTGAAGGCAGGGCCAGGCACCTTGGCCCTCACAAGTCTCCCAGGTGTAAATGTTTTGCCAGCCTGGAGACTTTTGAAGATGTGTGTCCTCACTTAAACAAAGACACGCCAATTGTAACTTTAGATCTGCAACTTAAGTCTGAAACCACCTCTGCAAGAATTAGAACTGAGAAAATTATGACAGTGAAAGAGACCTGACCTAACTGACTCCATCTTGCTTCTAACCTCCAAGCTGTCCTTGTCCATTCCTGGTCGTAGAGTGTTTAACTTTGAAAGAAAGATAACAGCCCTTTCCCAAAACAAACTGCCTTCTCTTTTTTTATTATTATTAAAGTTCTGGGGTACATGTGCAGAACGTGCAGGTTTGTTACATACGTATACACGTGCCATGGTGGTTTGCTGCACCCATCAACCCGTCATCTACATTAGGTATTTCTCCTAATGCTATCCCCCCAGCCCCCCCACCCCCTGACAGGCCCCAGTGTGTGATGTTCCCCTCCCTGTGTCCATGTGTTCTCATTGTTCAGCTCCCACTTACGAGTGAGAACATGCAGTGTTTGGTTTTCTGTTCTTGTGATAGTTTGCTGAGAATGATGCAAACCCTCTTCTTGCTGGGGACTAGATGGCCTTTGGAGGACTAACAAATTAGCCATGAGATTAGAAATTATGGTTTAGGAGTCATGCAGCTAAAGGCCACAAGATTCTAAACCTCAGTTACTCCTAGGGATAACACAACTATTGTAAAACCTAAGATTGGTGCTTGAGACATTTTTCAGTCCCTTCACTCAATGGGTTGGCTGGTGCAACCCAGATGGATAAAGTGGCTCATCTGGTCTTGTGGCCCCCACTCAGGAACTGACTCAGCGCAAGAAGACAGCTTGGATTCCCTGGTTTCATCTCCAATCCTACCAATCAGCACTCCCCACTTCTCAACCCCCCCGCCCACTAAATTATCCTTAAAACTCCAATCCTCAAATTTTGGGAGACACTAATTTGAGCAATAATAAAACTCTGGACTGGGCGTGGTGGCTCATGCCTGTAATCCCAGCACTTTGGGAGGCTGAGGCAGGCAGATCACCTGAGGTCGGGAGTTCGAGACCAGCCTGACCAACATGGAGAAAGCCTACCTCTATTAAAAATACAAAATTAGCTGGGCCTGGTGGTACATGCCTGTAATCTCAGCTACTTGGGGGCTGAGGCAGGAGACTCTTGAACCCAGGAGGGGGAGGTTACGGTGAGCCAAGATCGCGCCATTGCACTCCAGCCTGGGCAACAAGAGCAAAACTCCATCTCAAAAAAAAAAAAAAAAAAAAAAACCTCTGGTCTCCCATACAGCCGGCTCTGCATGAATTAAATTCTTTCTCTATTGTAATTCCCTATCTAGATAAATCAGCTCTGTCTGAGCAGCAGGCAAGGAGAACCTGTTGGGCAGTTACAAGTCCAGCTCATAAAAACTAAGGTCTAAAACGAAAGACTGTTCAACTTCACACTGATAATGACCAAGAAAACCTTGGTCACCCCATGCAGATGAGGCCTCCAGGTAGCAGGCTTCAGAGAGAATCGATTGTAAATGCTTCTTACCAGACTTAAAGAAGCCTGTTCCATCCGTGATTCCAAAAGGGAGGACGGTATCATGAGGCATGTCCATCTCCCTCTTCCCATCATGTCCTGAACTATTTCTTCAGGTTAAGTTTGGAATGCCCTTGGCCAAGGAGGAGTGGTCCATTCAGATGGTTGGGGGTCTTACAATTTTATTTTTGGTTTACATCCTCCCTTGTGGCCAACATTTGTCAGAGGCAACACCAGTGGCCACCAAGCTTTTGTTTTGTTCCATAGCATTGCCAGGGTGACATGGCTGCCTGCCCTGGATCTGTCCTGTCTCTTGGTGGGACACCCTATGGCCAAGAGACTTAGAGTCAAAAGACTTGTAGCCAATTAAAATGTTCTAGGCCAAATGGGAATGGACACAGACAAGCATTCATTAACCCTTAAAAATTTAAGTAAAAAGCCAACAAACAAAAAGCCAAGGGCGAGGTTACAAACCTGACTGAGCTACTGTAATCTTGGTTTTAGTTACAGACTTACAGCAATTAGCTATACAGAGCATAAGCATTGTTAAAACCTTTTAAGCTAAGGATTTTTAGAGACTTGTGCTGCAGTGCTTTTTATGGTCCTTTAGTAATTTGTCCTAAAATGGCTAATAAAATTTTTTATTTTTATTTTATTTTTTTGAGACGAAGTCTCGCTCTTGTCCCCCAGGCTGGAGTGCAATGGCGCGATCTCAGCTCACTGCAACCTCCGCCTCCAAGGTTCAAGCGATTCTCCTGCCTCAGCTTCCCGACTAGCTGGGACTGCAGGTGCCCACCACCACGCCTGGCTAATTTTTGTATTTTTGGTAGAGACGGGGTTTCACCATGTTGGCCAGGCTGGCCTCGAACTCCTGACCTTGTGATCCGCCCACCTCGGCCTCCCAAAGTGCTGGGATTACAGGCGTGAGCCACCACACCTGGCTGGTCTGAACTAATTCTCTCCCTCAAAACCAGCCCTTACAGGCCAGGCATGGTGGCTCATGCCTGTAATCCCAACACTTTGGGAGGCCGAGGTGGGCGGATCACAAGGTCAGGAGTTTGAGGCCAGCCTGGCCAACATGGTGAAACCCCGTCTCTACCAAAAATACAAAAATTAGCCAGGCGTGGTGGTAGGCACCTGCAATCCCAGCTAGTCGGGAGGCTGAGGCAGGAGAATCGCTTGAAACCAGGAGGCGGAGGTTGCAGTAAGCCAAAATCACACCACTGCACTCCAGCCTAAGCAACAAGAGCAAAACTCCCTCTAAAAAACAAACAAACAAAACAGCCCTTACAATCTCAGGCGCCCAGCTATTCTGCTGTAGTCCCTGGCCCTAGAGGGAGGGTGCCTGTATAGTCTTAGCAGCAGGGCATTGGCCGTGAAAAACAGATCAGGCACAGTGGAATGCCCGAGTGCCAATGCCACATCTGTTTAGAATTCCGTGATTCTGGTTTCCTTGGAAGTAAAACAAGAAGAGATAAATAACATTAATAAATTGATAATCAGAAGAGTCTTTGTGTGTCAAAACAGAAGAAAGAACCTATTCTGCCGGGGCACCAACTATAAATGTGAATAAAAATTATAGCCTGGTGCTCTTTAGAGGATTCTTGCAACCCAGAGATGATTCATGATTCAATCTGCACTCAAAAACAGAAGTCAGGACTGTCATCAGTAACAAGTGTTACACTTTTCCTTTGACTCAATTTCTCTCTAGCCCTCCTTTTCTAATAAAGAGACATTATAATAAGATCAATTTGTGTGGAAAAATATGTTTTAGTCTTATTATACTTGGCCTGATTATTTGCATAAAGTGTAGCAAGAACCAATTGACTATATACGCTCTTTTTAAGTTGGCTTTGCTAGAACTTTACCTAAAAATATGTTATTCTTTTTTTCTTGAGACAGAGTTTTGCTCTTGTCACCCAGGCTGGAGTACAATGGTGCAATCTCAGCTCACTGCAACCTCCGCCTCCTAGGTTCAAGCAATTCTCCTGCCTCAGCCTCCTGAGTAGCTGGGATTACAGGTGCCAGCCACCACCACACCCAGCTAATTTTTGTACTTTTTGTAGAGACGGGGTTTCGTCATGTTGCCCAGGCTGGTCTTGAACTCCTGAGCTCAAGCAATTCACCTGCCTCAGCCTCCCAAAGTGCTGGGATTACAGGCGTGAGCCACTGTGCCCAGCCAAAAATATGTTATTCTAGTCAAAGCCCTGGTAAAATAACCAGTGTCTCCGATTACCCTGTTTCAAAAGAAAAGACTCTTACTAAATGTATGTGAATAACTATATTATCATAAAATCACAAATAACTTGCAAATTTAGTCAAACTCAGAAAGGTAAATTTGCTCACAAAACCCAATTGCTCTAAACTTTAAATAACTCAAAAGAAAAAGATTTCCTTGACTCTTCTTTAACTAGAGCAGAAGACTGCCCAACAAGATGTCATTTCTTCCTCTTGAAACTGTCATTCACGACCAAGCAGCTCTTGTCAGATGAGAGCTGTTTATCAGGCTCCACAGACTCCAGCAGCTCCTCACAGAGTTAGAGTCCTGGGGAAAAAGAGGCTCCCTACTTATGAGCATCTCCTCCTTGTAGCCCCAGGCAACACAATCCTATGTAAACTATTTTTATTTTATTATGGAACTCTTTTTTTAGGACCATATTCCTATTAGCATAGGGATAGCTTCAGTTAACATTCCACAGCAAGCGGAAATTCTCCGGTCCAAAGTCCCAGTAGTCGTCATTGGGAAGTGCCCACAGGTTTCTGCCATAAGCCCCAGTAAATGCTCCACAGAGGGCTATGAAGTGGAGGATTTGTCCCGAGCAACACTCCAGCTTCTACCCTACATTCTGTGGGCTCAGGCAGTCTTAGTAGTTCCCATGTAACATGTACAATTGATAGCACTGGATGATGCCATCACACCAGCTGCAGCAGAGAGGCCTGGCTGGGGCTGCACACTGCATGGAGCTGGTTGGAGCCACATCCCTTCTGAGTTGGGACGGGAGCTCCCTGAGTGTTCCCACAGCCTCCCAAACTGTGGCTGTGGGTCTGTGCCTCCCTGTGCTTTTGCCTGGGAGTGGCCAGGAACAGGCAGGATCTGCCCTCCTAGGTGCAGCTGCAGCAGCTGGACCTGCAACTGCAGACCTGGGCCTCCCACTTCCTGGAGCAGGCGGGAGCTGGGAACAAGCAAGAGCCCTGGGCCCTTCCGAATTGGTGGGGTGGGAGCTCCCAGGTGCAGCTGTGGCCACCCTCACAGGTGCAGGACCCAGCTGTCTCTGTAGCCTGCACCCTCAGGAGCCCCAGAAAGGATCTCCCCTCCCCAATCCCCAGCTCTGCAGGCTCAGGGGTGTCTACTCCCACTGCCTGGCCTCTCTCTGCTCCTAGCACCTGCTCCAATCTCTGAGCAGGGGTTGAGGCCATGAGTGGCAGTGGGAGGCAGATTGATTCCTGGGCAAAAGGGGGCAGGCCCCCAGTAAGGCCCCACCTCTAGGCCAGGGAGGGCCTGAAGGCCGGAGGCCAGGCTGCCAGTCCTACGGACCAGAGTGAGGGCTCATGGTGCCTCTTTGGGGCTGCCCTTGGCCACCCATGGACCAATCAGGATGCACTTCCTCCCCTCTGAGGTCCATAAAAGCCCTGGGCTCAGCCAGAGCAGGGCAGAGGACAGCCAGAGGAGGAAAAGGAGTACCCTCTCTGTTGAGAGCTGCAGAGAGACAACCTGACAGCAGAGAGGAGCCACCCTCTCCAGAGCCTCCTCTCCGCTGAGAGCTGCAGACATCAGGACAACCAGCTGCAGAACGGAGCTGCCTTCTCCAGGGCCTCCTCTCTGTGAGAACTAAAGACTCCACAAATGACCTGCCTACAGATAGGAGCTATCCACTGTGGGTCTCCTCCGAGCTGTTGTAACACTCAATAAAGCTCACGTTAGTGTGGTTCACCCTTCACTTGTCTGCGTACCTCATTCTTCCCGGATGCAGGAAAAGATCTTGAGCAAAGGCACAGCAGCCACAGAGGTTTCCAGCCAGAAAATGAAACCCCCAAAGATCCTGTAACACAATTAACATTTCTCAAAGGGCAGACTGACATGCCTTCAGTTTGATAGTTCTAGATAGGAAAAACATTCCTCAGTCAGATACAATATCCATCTTCATATGACATTCAGGTAAGAATCACAACTACATTTCATAAAACTTATTTAAACATCTCAAATTTCATAGTCCTATCAATCTGTACATGTTTATGTTCCCATCCCAGGAACTTTCCTTCTCTATCCACAGACCATTTTACCTTTTCTAGTAAAAAGGGATTTGGGTTCCCAACAGGGAGCTGAACCAAGGGACTCAGGCCTTTTGTCAATCTTTATCTTAACGTACCTCAATGTAAGCTGTCTCATTATAACCTTTGCCTTTTGATTTCTCTTAAAATTTCTCCAATCTGGGGCAAATACAGAAAACTTGTGTGGGCCCCTTTAATGCTGGGGGAACAGCAGGGGTTCCCCTTGGTCCATCCAGTTTTTTTTTTTTTTTTTTTTTTTTTTTTTTTTTTTTTTTTTTTTTTTTGTGAGACGGAGTCTCACTCTGTCACCCAGGCTGGAGTGCAGTGGTGCAATCTCGGCTCACTGCAAGCTCCAACTCCTGGGTTCACGCCATGCTCCTGCCTCAGCCTCCCAAGTAGCTGGGACTACAGGCGCCCACCACCATGCCTGGCTAATTTTTTGTATTTTTAGTAGAGATGAGGTTTCACTGTGTTAGCCAGGATGGTCTCGATCTCCTGACCTCGTGATCCACCCACCTTGGCCTCCCAAAGTGCTGGGATTACAGGCATGAGCCACCGCGCACGGCCAGAGAACCCATCTCTTTAAAAAAAAAAAAAAGCAATCACCTTCCTCTGCCATCCTCTTTAGGTTTTGCAGTCAGGTGTTATGGAGTCATATTAGCATAATGTCCGTATGCCCAGTATTACACAAAGCCTACCTACAATGTTAACATAGGCAAGATAATTACACAAAGTGGCAGGATCCCAAATTGGCCTAATGCTGGCAGTGGAGTCCATAACCCCGATGGCCTCTCAGTAGCTGTGTGAATTAGGGCAATCTGTTTTACTACATTGTATTTCCATTTGCTCTTCTATCAAAATGGGAGCCACCCTGTAGAGCAAGCGTGAAGATTACGTAAGTAATTACGTACGGGATCCAGCACGGTGCCTAGTGCAAACCAAGCACTCAGTAAATGTGACTGACACGGTTGGGATGTGTGTCCCTGCCCAAATCCATGTTGAATTGCAATCCCCAGGGCTGCAGGTGGGGCCTCGTGGGTGGTGACTGGCTCACGGGGCAGTTTCTTCTGAATCATTTAGCACCATTCCCTTGGTACTGTGTCATGACAGTGCACTCTCGTGAGACCTGGTTGTTTAAAAGTGTGTGGCTCCTTCCCCCTCTCTCTAGGTCCTGCTCCTCCTGCCAATAAGATACCTGCTCCCACTCTCCCTTCCGCCATGACTGGAAGCTCCCTGAGGCCTCCCCAGAAGCAGAAGCCGCCATGCTTCCTGTATAGCCTGAGGAACTGTGAGCCAATTAAACCTCTTTTCTTTATACATTGCCCAATCTCAGGTATTTCTTTATAGCCGTGTGAGAATGGACTAATACAGTTATTAATATTATTATTATGGTGATTATACATTATTACCTGAATTATAAGCATTTAGGAAAGATGAAAATGTATGCAATGACAAAATTATAACCGTTTTATAAATTTATAAATTATCCACTATTACAGAAAAACCATAATTGAAGTACTTTTTGGAATTTCAGAGGGCCAGTCAATGCTCCTCTCTTCTCTCTACCAATTACGAGGTTGTGCAGGCAGAAGTCTCCCCTGTGGTCCATGCTCTTGATAGTCCTCTGTCCTTGAGGGTGGGCAGAACCTGTTAATGTGATGGGCTGTCACTACTGCGATTAGTCTACTAATCAGCTGGCTTTGAATTAGTCAAAAGGGAGATGATCTTGGTGGGCCTGACCTTAAAAAACCAAAGCCAACATGTCAGAGAGGACACATGGGCTGTTCTGGAAGAAGACGAAGCAAACGCCATGTTGCGAGAGGCCTGTGGAGGGGCCACATGGAAGGCCAAGAGCCAGCATGAATTGGGACCTCAGTCCTACAGCCCTGTAGGGAACTGAACTCTGCCAATGCACTAAATGAGCTTAGGAGAGGATCCTGAGCTCCACATGAGAACAAGCTCAGCCAACACCTTGACTTCACCTTAGAAGACCCAAGTGGAGGACCCATGCATTTGGCATTTGCTAAGCCATGCAAAATATCATCTCCATTACTGATAAAAACTAAAATGGAGCTTGTGACTTGACATATGGCTTTAGTTGGGGACTCTAATATGTACCATCAAATTCGAACTTCCCTCAAGAATACCGGGGATCCCCCTCATATGCACAGGGCAGCCTCTGGGGTTCCTGAGGACCAGCATCTCCAAAAAGGGACAAGCCTAAAGAAGCAGAGCCGTATTCAGTAGAAAAGGAGATCACAGTGACGAGCACAAGGCACAGAGATGACTGCTCGGGGGAGGAAGACACCACAAAAGCCGTCCCAGAGGTGGACACACACACACTGGACTTTGAAATGTGAACACGAGTTCACCAACAGGACAAGAAGAAGAATGGTCCAGGCAGAGATGGTATGTTAGTTTGTTTTGCGTCACTGTAAAGACATAGCTGAGGCTGGGTAATTTATAAAGAGGTTTAATTGGCTCAGGGTTTTGCAGGCTGCACAAGCATAGTGCCAGCATCTGCTCAGCTTCTGGGAAGACCTCAGGTAGCTTTTACTCATGGCAGAAGGTAGAGTGGGATCAGGCATGTCACATAGTGAGGGAGGGAGCAAGAGAGAGAAGAGAGAGGTCCTAGACTCTTTCAAACAACTTGATCTCATGTGAATTAACTGAGTGAGAACTCACTCATCACCAAGGGGATGGTGTAAAAGCATTCATGAGGGATCTGCCTCCATGATCCAGTTATCTCCCATCAGACCCCACCTCCAACATTGGGAATCTCAGTTCAACATGAGATTTGGACAAGCATCCAAACCATATCCCACGATTTGAGAATAATTGGCAGCATGACACCACACAGGAAAGTGGCTGGAATAGCGGCCAGACAAGTCTGGTCACATTTTGAAAAGCTCTGTCACACTAAGGAGCTTTAACTTCATACCTTCAAAAAAGGAAATATTTCATAAGCAGGGAAGACATTCAATCAAATATGCATTTTTAACTGGCCATTTGATGGAAATATATAGGCTTTAAAAATAATTTTTTGAAATAATTTCAAACTTAGAGAACATATACAAGTATAAAAAGCTCCCTTGTCTCTGGTTGGGCATGGTGGGTCACCCTGTAACCTGTAATCCCAGAACTTTGGGAGGTCAAGGTGGGAGGACTGCCTGAACCCAGAAGTACAAGACCAGCCTGGGCAACTAGCAAAACCTCTTTTTTTTTTTTTTTTGAGACAGTGTTTTGCTCTTATTGCCCAGGCTTGAGTGCAATGGCGCAATCTTTGTTCACTGCAACCTCTACCTCCCTGGTTCAAGTGGTTCTCCTGCCTCAGCCTCCCAAGTAGCTGGGATTACAGGAGTGCACCACCACACCCAGCTAATTTTGTATTTTTGGTAGAAATGAGGTTTCAATATGTTGGCCAGGATGGTCTCGAACTCCTGACCTCAGGTGATCCACCCACCTCGGCCTCACAGAGTGCGGGGATTATAGGCATGAGCCACCATGCCCGGCCGCAAGACCCCATCTTAAAAAAAAAAAAATAAACAAACAAAAACAAAACTCTCTTATCTCCACCACCCAGATTCCCACTGTTAGCCTCACACATTGCTCCACTTTTCCCTATCATCTATCTACACACAGACGTTCATTATCATTAGTCTTTTTCTGAATCATTTCAGAAAGAGCTTCAAATATGATAATTCATCACTTCCTATCTTAACCCATTTTGTGCTGCTGTAGGGTCCAGCCCTATGGGGTTTAGCGGGTGTTCTCCCCGTATGCAGAGATGAGAGATTGTAAGAAATAAAGACATAAGACAAAGAGATAAAGAGAAAACAGCTGGGCCCAGGGGACCACTACCACCAAGACACAGAGACCGGTAGTGGCCCTGAATGGCCGGGTACGCTGATATTTATTGAATACAAGACAAGGGGGCAGGGTAAGGAGGGTGAGTCGTCCAAGTGATTGATAAAGTCAAGCAAATCATGTGATCATGGGACAGGGGGCCCTTCCCTTTTAGGTAGCTGAAGCAGAGAAGGAAGGCAGCATACGTCAGTGTTTTCTTCTATGCACTTACAAGAAAGATCAAAGACTTTAAGACTTTCACTATTTCTTCTACCGATATCTACTACGAACTTCAAAGAGGAACCAGGAGTACGGGAGGAACATGAAAGTGGACAAGGAGCGTGAACACTGAAGCACCACAGGGAGGGGTTTAGGCCTCTGGATGACTGCAGCCAGGCCTGGATAATGTCCAGCCTCCCACAAGAAGCTGGTGGAGCAGAGTGTTCTCTGACTCCTCCAAGGAAAGGAAGCTCCCTTTCACGGTCTGCTAAGTAATGGGTGCCTTCCCAGGCACTGGCGTTACCACTTGACCAAGGACCCCTCAAGCGGCCCTTAAGCAGGCATGACAAGAGGGCTCACCTCTTGCCTTCTAGGTCACTTCTCACCATGTCCCTTCAGTACCTTACCCTATACCCGCCAGTTATTCCTTGGTAATCCGAGTAATACAATAAAGAGTAATAATAGTAAAAGCTAATGATTAATAATGTTTATGCTAATGATTCATAATGTCCATGATCATCTCTATATCTAATTTGTATTATAACTATTCTTATTCTATTTTCTTTATTATACTGAAATAGTTTGTGCCTTCAGTCTCTTGCCTCGGCACCTAGGTAATCCTTCACCCACGTGCTGCTATAACAAAGTACCTGAGATAGGGTAATTTATAAAGAACAGAAATTTATTTCTTACAATTCTGGAGGCTGGGAAATCCAAGATCAAGATACCAAGAGGTGCCGGGCACGGTGTCTCACGCCTGTAATCCCAGCACTTTGGGAGGCCGAGGCGGGCAGATCATGAGGTCAGGAGATCAAGACCATCCTGGCTAACACAGTGAAGCCCCGTCTCTACTAAAAATACAAAAAATTAGCTGGGCCTGTAGTCCCAGCTACTGGGGAGACTGAGGCAGAAGAATGGCATGAACCCGGGAGGAGGAGCTTGCAGTGAGCTGAGATCACCCCTTCTCAAATAAATAAATAGTCATAACAGACAGGATGACTAAGAATTGTTCCAGATCATATGAGACTGAAGAGACATAACAACTCCATGCAATGTATGTTCCTGGGAGGTCCCAGACATGGGAAGAGAAGTGTGGGCACAGTTGGTGAAGCTTGGGTGGGGTCTATGGGTTGGACAATGTATTGATATTGATTTCTCCATCGGGAGGGTTGTGTAGTGGAGGTGATCCTTGTTTTTAGAGTATTTGGGGGTGCCGTGGTTTGAATGTGTCCCTTCCAAAATTCAGATGCTGAAACTGAATGGCCAAGGCCAGTTGTGGTAGCTCACAGGCAATCCCAGTACTTTGGGAGGCTGAGGCAGGAGGATCGCTTGAGCCCAGGAATTCAAGATCAGCCTGAGCGACAATGGGACCCCATCTATACAAAAAATTTAAAAATTATCTTGGCATAGTGGCATGTGCCTGTAGTCCCAGCTATTCAGGAGGCTGAGGTGGGAGGATCACTTAAGCCCAGGAGATCAAGGCCCCAGTGAGTTCTGGTCATGTCACTGCACTCCAGCCTGAACCACAGAGCGAGACCCTATCTCAGAAAACAAAAAAAGAACCTTACTGGTCAGTGTGATGGTATAAGGAGGTGAGGCCACGAGGTGACTAGGCCATGAGGCTCCTCCCTATGGATGGAGGTAGTGACCTTGCAGACGAGGCTTCTGGCCAGGTGAGCACTCAACACTCCTCCCCTCACCAACAAGGTGCTGTCTTGGAAGCAGAGGAGCCCTCACCAGACATCAAACCTCTTGGTATCTTTTTTTTTCTTTTTTTTGAGATGGAGTCTCACTCTGTCACCCAGGCTAGAGTGCAGTGGTGCAATCATAGCTCACTGTAGCCTTGAATTCCTGGGCTCAAGCAATACTCTTGCCTCAGCCTCCTTAGTAGCTGGGACTACTGGCTCATGCCACCATGCCAGGGCAATTTTAAGACTTTTTCTTGTAAAGATGGAGTCTTACTACGTTGCCCAGGCTGGTCTTGAACTCCCAGCCTCAAGTGATCCTTCTGCCTCAGCCTCCCAAAGCGTGAGCCACCGTTCCTGGCTCATGATAGTAATAAAACAGAACAGCCTTCCTTCTGGGTCTATCTGATATTCCCTAGGCTAGACTGAGGCCGTGGTTTCTGGCAGAAAAGTGTCAGGCATGCTGTTGTGCTCTTCTCAGCACACTGCATGGGGACTCAGTTTCAACTTTTCTCCACTGGTGACAGGTGCCTCATTACCTGGCCACGCTGGTGTCTGCTGGCGTTTCCCACCAGAAAGTCTCAATTTTCCTCTTTGTAATGGAAAAGTATGCTGAAGAAAGATGTCCATTCCCATTCCTCATCAAATCTCCACCTACCACCCTGAGCCTCCACTGATAGCGCACTCCTGCAACAACCCCACTACAGTGATTGGTAAATGGTGATTTCCATTCTCATAATTCCTTCTCCATTTGAGTTCACATTCTACTGTAAAGAACCTCCCCTTCTCCACTATTATTTTCCCTGCATTTATCACTGGTTTGTTGATCTACATCAGTGTGGACTCATGTGTTTCTATTTTGCTCACTCAGTGGTAATCTGCCAATATCATTCTTTGTTTTGTTGCTCAAATTGTCCTAGACTTCGCCAGCAAGAACTTCCTCCAACTACTTTCCATGTCCTTTGATCTCCCGTGAATCTTTGAGCACTTCTTCACTTCCTTGAACAACAAAATTATTTCAGGATCATCTTATACTTCCACTCCAGCCCTGAAATTAGCCATTTCTCCAAAGAGCCCTGATTCCTTTTGTTGGAAAACCTTATTTAGAAGATAAAGATCTGGGGGCTAGCTGTGATCACTGCTACTGCGGTACCACTGCATCTAGATACTCAGCAGACAGAACTAGAAACTATTTCTGTTTATATGCACATACACCTACACGTGTGTGCACACATACAACTATCTTTATATCTATCTGTATATACATATTTTAAAATGAATTCATACTATCGCTTCCAGTTTCAATCCAATCCCTCAGTGTTCTTTTTAGCCTTCCCTCTTTCATGTTTTTACCTTCTCCAACAGCAAGAAACCTGGCTTTCACTGTCCCCAGTATATTTAATTTGCTGGTATAACCTCCAAATGGAAGAGACGCAGAGCACGTGCTCCCATCCTTCATAATGAGACGTATTTAAAGGTGTTGAGGAGGACCTAAAAGCAGGAAGAGTTGAACCTAAGCAGAAGATAGCACTTTCCTCTGAAACCAGGAAGGCTGGAACTTCGCAGCTGTGCACCGGAGCGCTCAGAATGACGTTCCAGAGAAAGCAGCACTTTTCCTAGTCTACAATACTTTTTCTTGTCTATAAGAAGGAAAGGATGGAGGGGTCATGAAAAGTCACAGGAGATTGAGGGGTATAATATTAGCAAAAATCTAAGAGACGAGCTGGACCTGCAGTCAGACTGGACATCTCTAAGACTGAGCTGTGGCAGGGCCTTAGGATCTGCTTTCTGCAGGCAACTAACCACAGGGAGGGGCTGGAAGCCCAGGGCTCACACAGAGGGAAGCTGAGGACACTTGGGCTGACTGGTATACGACATGGGAACTTCTCTTCAATCTAGTTTACAACCTTGGGTCAACCACTGGATGGCACATGGCACAGTTTTTGTTTTTTTTTTTGAGACGTAGTTTCGCTCTGCCGCCCAGGCTGGAGTGCATTGGCGCGATCTCGACTCACTGCAACCTCTGCCTACCGGGTTCAAGTAATCCTCCTGCCTCAGCCTCCCGAGTAGCTGGGACTACAGGTGCGCGCCGCCATGCCCGGCTAATTTTTTGTTATTTTTAGTAGAGACAGGGTTTCACCATATTGGCCAGGATGGTCTTGATCTCCTGACCTCGTGATCCGCCCTCCTCGGCCTCCCGAAGTGCTGGGATTACAGAATTTTTTATGTGGCTTATGTTTATGCAAGTCTTTGTAGGATGTGATCCTACAATTTTCCAGTAGAGGAAAGCTGCAAAAGAAAGGCTCAGGCTCCTTTCTGTGTCAACAAGGCAACTACTTGCTTTCGTGTTGAGGCTTAGTTTTGAGTGAAAGGTGGTGTTAGGAGCATTAACAGGTTGCATATTTACAATATACATAATATAATTTGTTGCTGCAGCAAACCAGGGACTGTGAAGAGTGAGAAAAGGGAAATCCCTTCCATTCCTTGCTTGGGGTTTACTGCCCTTGCCTGGAGTTGAGCGTTTAGACTCTGCAATGTTTTACCTATGTGATATAATCTCCACATACATATATGCACACAAAATTATGCAGACACAGGAACGAGGGGAGAGGGGTTCCTATGTAACGGTAACCGTGCTTCTTCTGGGCATTTGTTTATTCATTCAGTACCTGCCAGTGCCCTACTCTGTTACAAATTCACTAAAAATTTCCTTGGAATTCACTGAATATGCTCAAAAACAGTCAAGTAGGATGTTCTCTGCTACTGTTTGGCTTGAAGTTTCCTTGAAAGAGACTACAAAACAAATATAATTAACTCGATTGAATTCACTGGAAAATAAAGTGATCAATAGTTGTGTTTTTGAGTTAACTGAAAAATGACCTCAGGAATCACAGGCAAGGCCCAAAATGAGTCGTTTGAAACAGCTATTAATAGTTGGCCACAATATTAACACCTTTGGCGAAGCTGCGTGGTGCCCGGAGTGGAGATCCCGAGTGTCAACAGCGTCCCTTGGGCGCTTGCGGTGGTCTTTGCCCGGCACTACCAGACTCCTCAGGGAGGATTTCTGGGATTAAAGGCATCTTAAAAGCCAACTGAACTGTGTGAATTGTCAGGGTCACAACAGAGTCGTTCGTGTTTAAAACCCTGACCAGCAGGGTGGGAAGGGCCACAGAGGCAGCGTTCTCACGCCGGAATGCCCGATAACAAAACCATCCCGAGAGACTCCGCAAAAGCCACAGCCTTGCACACTGGCTACGCAACCTCACACCGAGAAACACTGGAGGACTCCCGCCAGCAACGCCCGTCCAACCTCCGGCGGGCGGCGCCCTGTCACCCGTCCTCGTGGCCGCGAAATTACCGCAAACAGGGACGCCGCCCTCTCATCCCACCGCCACCCGGGCTGCGCTCAGCGGCCGCGCCCCCCCACGTTTGCAGCAGCTCCCAGAAGCGGTCAGTCTTTGGGTTTGACGACGGCAACTTCCCGGGCCTCGGCGAGCGCAGCCACGCACCCGGAAGCCGCCTCGGGGGTCCCACGCTGGGGCGCGACGCCGAGCCAGAACCGCCCGCGGGCTCCGAAGCCACAGGCGAGTGGGGAGGGTGCCGTGTGGGGCTCGGAGGGGACGCAGTCACGCCCGGCCCACGCAACGAGCACTCTCCTTCCCGGTCCCCAGCTCCCGCCAGCCGAGACGCAACGCTCCGCGTGATGACGTCGTGCGCCTGCCCCGCCCACTCCAGTAGTCGCCGACCCGGCCCACGGCCCGCCCCGCGCGATGACGTCAGTATCCACTCCACCCGCTCCGGGTGACGTGCCAGCCCCAGGCCCACGCCGCTCCCGCCTCGCGTGATGACGTCGCCTTCCCGGGCGGAGGCTGGCGTGCGGCGGAGCCGCGTCCCCTCAGAGGGGCGCTGGCGCGGGGCTGAGCTGCCCGGGATCAACGCGAGCACCCGGCCCGCCTCGGCTGGGAGGGCAGCGCGGCACGGCGGGGCGATGAGCGGTGCCCGAGACGAGGGCCCGGAGGCGGGCGCCGGCGGGGCTGGGGGCCGCGCGGCGCCTGAGAACCCCGGGGGCGTGCTGAGCGTGGAGCTGCCCGGGCTGCTGGCGCAGCTGGCGCGGAGCTTCGCGCTGCTGCTGCCCGTGTACGCGCTGGGCTACCTGGGGCTCAGCTTCAGCTGGGTGCTTCTCGCGCTCGCGCTGCTCGCCTGGTGCCGCCGCAGCCGCGGCCTCAAGGCCCTGCGCCTGTGCCGCGCGCTGGCGCTGCTGGAAGACGAGGAGCGCGCTGTGCGCCTGGGGGTGCGCGCCTGCGACCTGCCCGCCTGGGTGAGTGCAGATCCCTGCCCGTCCCGACCCCGATCCCCAGTCCCGATGCCCCCTCGTCCAGGCAGGCGCTCCCCTCCCCGCGACCTGCCGCCTGGGTGAGTGCAGACCCTAGCCCTGCCCCGGCTCCCGCCTTCGTAGTCCCCCACCCACCCCGGTCCAGGCAGGCGCTCCCCTCACGTCTGGGCGAGTGCAGACCCCAGCCCCGGCCCCCGGGCCCGTTCTTGCGACCTGCCAGCCCAGGTGAATGCAGACCCCGCCCCGACTCCCAGCTTGCTCCCGACCTGCCCGCTAGGGCGATTGCAGACCCCAGCCCCGCCCCGGCCTCCGGCCCACTCCCCGCGAACCTGTCCGCCTGGGGCCGCCGCCCGCTGCTCCCGCCCTGGTCCAGAGTGTTCCGTGCCCTCCCGCCGTCCAAGTCGGGCGTCCCCCTCACCGTTTCCCCGCCCGCCCAGGCTCCGGGCCCGGGGCGCGTCTGCCCTCGCGAAGCCTCCCCTCGCCGTCCCGCGCGGCTTTCCCGGAGACCCCTCCTCACAAAGCCTGCTTCCCTCCCTCGGCCTGCAGACCCCCCAGCGCCAGCGGCAGGTACCGGGCTAGGCGCCCCCTCTTCGGCCGCGGCCCTGCCTGGAGCGCGCGCTTCCTCCTAGTGCCGCCCGCGGGGTCTCCTTAGGGGCCTGAGCGGCCGGTTCGGCTCTCAGAGCGCCCAGCGCGATTCTCGTGCTCATTCCCAACGCCCTGCCGGCCTGGAAATGCTCCGGGTGGCTTCAGCTTTTCCTTCTCTCTGTTTTAAAAAAACGTAATGACAGCTGGTGGGGGAGAAGTTAACTTTTTCTTCTACCAGGAGAAGACTCATTCGTGTCTTGGTTGTTTCTGACGCATTTCAAGGGCAGTGAGTGTCTCCCGAAAGATGTAGAGATGTTAAATAATACCAACTATACTTTTTTGCAAGTATAGTTGTGAGACTGAGCATTTTTATGTGGGGTCGACCTGAATCCAGTGTGAATGTGTGTGTGTGTGTGTGGCAGGAAGTTTTGGAAGAGTTGCAGCAATAGCAAGAGTCATGGTATTATTTTATTTTTAACCCGGCAGTTCTGTACCTTATATATTTATGGACTGTAGACACGAAGAGTAGGCTTCATATCTTTTTCTTGTCATTCCCTAATTCTTTCTTAGCCATGACTTGGCGTCACAGTTTCACACTGCAAGAAAGGATTTTAATGATGCTTCCATTAGGCTTAATATAAACTTTGGGGTGAAGGTGACCAGCAGTGGATTTCGGAAGGGTCATTTTCTCTTAGAGGAGAAAAGGTCCCTGTTTCCAGTCATGAGACACCTGAGAAGTAAGGCATGACACAGATGGCAAACAAGAATTAGAAAGGAGGCGTGCCCAAGACAAGAAGGTAGTAGATGCTACTTTGTGACGACAGATTGCAACTGGGGTAAGAATATAATGTAAGGAGCTTGGGAATGTACAGTTCTGCCAATGCGTGGTGAGCATGAGAGATAGTCATATTTGGAGAACCAAGGTAACTGGCATGGTACAGCTTTTAGCTGGCAGCGGGGAAAACCGAGGGGTGTGTAGAGAAAGGAAGTTAAGAGGAACCGAGGTGGGAAAAACTAAGAACAGAAGAGGTGCACTTTGGAAATGGAAAAGGACTTTAAAGTGACGTTTTGTGTCTATATTACACTAAGATGCATACTACTAAAAAGTAGCTAAAAACAGAGTCCATTACCATCCATTACCAAAACAGCAATGTAATCAATGCTGAAATTCGCAGGAAGTGATGATGCTGACTTTCATAGATACTTGGTTATTGGCTAATATCAAATTTACTTGTTAAAAATCTTTGTGAAACACAGATTTTCTTTTCTTTTCTTTTTTTTTTTTTTTTTTTTTTTTTTGAGACAGAGCCTCTCCCTGTCACCCAGGCTGGAGTGCAATGGCGTGATCTCGGCTCACTACAACCTCCGCCTCCAGGGTTCAAACGATTCTCCTGCCTCAGCCTCCTGAGTAGCTGGGATTACAGGCGTGCGCCATCACGCCCAGCTAATTTTTGTATTTTTAGTAGAAACAGGGTTTCACCATGTTGGCCAGGCTGGTCTCAAACTCCTGACCTTGTGTTCTGCACCCCTTGGCCTCCCAAAGTGCAGGGATTACAGGCGTGAGCCACCGTGCCCAGCCACGCAGACTGTACAGATGAAATTGCTGCCCTATTGAAGAACTGAAATTCTTTTTTTTTTGAGACAGAGTCTCGCTCTGTCGCCAGGCTGGAGTGCAGTGGTGCCATCTCAACTCACTGCAACCCCCGCCTCCCGGGTTCAAGCCATTCTCCTGCCTCAGCCTCCCGAATAGCTGGGACTACAGGCACGCACCACCACACCCGGCTAATTTTTGTATTTTTAGTAGAGACTGGGTTTCACCATGTTGGCCAGGATGGTCTCAATCTCTTGACCTCGTGATCCACCCGCCTCAGCCTCCTAAAGTGCTGAGATTACAGGCATGAGCCACCGTGCCCAGCCTGAAATTTCTTTTTTTAAAAAAACAGAATACAAAGGTAATTTAGCCAAAGATTCTTTTTGAATTTTTAATCTGTGTGACTTAAACTGATGAACCATGGTGTCCACCTCATGAAGAATTTATATTTTCTCCAGAATGTTTTACTTGCTTATTCCAAATTTGTATTTGAGCTCATAATCCCACATGTATAGACTTCAATGTGCCTAGGTTGCTTAAGACACTTCTTGAAGGATTCACATGAAACTTGACAGTGATTATGTTCACAGTTTTAGAGAGATTTTAAAAATATCTTTTAAGTTATACTTATGTATCTATTTTGTGATATTTATTAAAAATATAATGTACTTTGTTTTCATAATAAAACCAGCAGGTTGCATGGTCTTGAAGTGTGCCTGAAATTCTGCTGTGAAGCAGGGATGGTGGGGGTGGTCAAAGTACATCAATAACAGAAGAAACTATGAATAAGAAAAGTTAAGATTTCAATATTACTTGCACTTTCGGTTTGTTTTCGTTTTTATTTTTCTAGAGATGAGTTCTTACCATGTTGTCCAGGCTGGTCTCAAACTTTTGGCCTTGAGGCATCCTCCCACTTAGACTTCCTAAAGTGCTGGGATTACAGGTGTGAGCCACCATGCCTGGCCAATATTACTAGTACTTTGATTTTTACCATACATACATTGATGCTTGGGGTTTCTGAACTTTGGACTGGTATTTTGCCTTGAACAAGATGTATTTGTACATCCCAAAGACTGTACTCATTTTCATAGTGTGTCGTTGATGACCGTGAATTCATAGCAGAGTGGAAACATAGGAAAACATGAATTAATGAGATACCAATTTCCTCACCTCACCTTTATATATATTCACTGACAGCTTTTCTTCTTCTTACTGAGTAAAACTGAAGCTGGATATGGAAATGAGATAAAGAGTATTAACACTTTGAGAAACTATATATACTGTTCCTGATTGAGGCTATTAGGATGTGAAAAATGGCTCTCACTTAACTGTGATAATTCTGTAAGTTTGGTCCTACAGCTTTAATATAAACAGTGTTGTTATTCTTCACTTATTTTCCCATGAACAGTGATGTTCCAGCTGTTCAGGGGAAAGGCCTGGCAGGCTGGATGAATTGAGGTCGGGGCTTTTTGTTGTATAAGTGTCTACCCTGTGTTAATGGACCCTGGACAATTAGACTACTCTGGGTGAAGAAGAGATTTATTTATTTATTATTTCATTTATTTATTTATTTTTGAGACGGAGTCTCACTCTGTTGCCCAGGATGAAGGGCAGTGGCATGGTCTCGGCTCACCACAACCTCTGCCTCCCGAGTTCAAGTGACTCTCCTGCCTCAGCCTCCCAAGTAGCTGGGAGTACAGGCACCCGTCACCACGTCTGGCTAATTTTTGTGTTTTCAGTAGTGACAGGGTTTCACCATGTTGGCCAGGCTGGTCTCAAACTCCTGACCTCAGGTGATCCACCAGCCTCGACCTCCCAAAGTGCTGGGATTACAGGCATGAACCACCGCGCCCAGCCTTTTTTGTTTTTTAAAGAGAGGAGGTTCTCGCTGTGTTCCCCAGGCTGGTCTTGAACTCTTGGGCTCAAGCGAACCACCCACGTGAGCCTCCCAAGTACCTGGGATTGCAGGTGCATGCCACCATGCTCAGGGCTGTGAAGAAGATTCTTGAAGAGTTTTTATAGAGATGAATAAGGGCAATTTTTCATTACTATTTCTATTTATTTGAAAATATTATCTCTTCATAGGATAACGTCTGACTCTATCCTGCTTTTACTGTTGCCAATAAATGCTGATTGTATGGCTGCCATGGATAATACTGTCATGGATAATACTACTTAACTGTTCCGACAGTTGGTCTTTTATTACCCTCATACTTGGATTATTGAGAATTAAAGCATATTAGCTTCCTTGGTTATGTTGTTCTGTACTTTTGCATACAAACTTCTCTGGGGAGAGCTTTCTTCCCATTTTCCTTCTGGGAAGTTCGGGAAAATTTAACTCTAGCAAAAATATGGTATGTACAGTCTGAGAACCAAATGAACAAAAGAAAATAATGCACTGTGGTCTCACGTAAAGAAAGGGCAAATATTTATTTTTTTATTCTCAGTGTTAATCATTGACTTAATACTTTAATAAAATGTTGTGAAGACTTGTAACTGAAAATAGTTGGCATAGCTAATTCAGGAGCCACAATTTAGCTATTTTAAACAAGTGCTACTTTAGCACCTGAATCCCAGTGATCATGTGGTTGAGGAAGTGTTGGAGTCCTCATCGTAGCTGCAGATAGGATGAGGGTGCTGCTTGGGTTTCTTGTTCACACCCACACTGCGGCTGCGACACAGAAGGGAAAGGGTGTGACCGTTGTTGCTTCAGTTCTGTGGTCTGAGAACCTCCTTCAGTTAGAACGTTAATGCCCCAAGGTGGCTGAAAATAAAGCAGTAAATGTCTGGTTTTTAGTTTACGCTAAAAAATAGATTTAAATTTAGGATATATGCATCCATCAGCCTGTATGTAGTGGATTTAGTAAAATTTCTACTTAAGATTAATATTATCATCATTCTACATTTAAGGATGGGAGGATATAGAGCTAGGGCTAAAATATAAATAGTTTATATGGATATATACACTTAAAACATAATACATTTTATAAGTACGTATTCATAAATGTAAACTTCCATCCTGGGAAGATCAGTTATGGAATAGTGTTATTTGTTACACCTGATGAACCTATGATCTTTTCTGTAGGCTTTCATATTTCCACATTGGTCACAGCCTTTAACCTTGAAGTAGACATTGTGAATATACTAAAAACCATCAAATTGTATACTTTAAATGAGTGAATTGACAAGTATGTGAATTATATCTCAATAGCACTGTTAAAAAATATAGACATCGGGGCTGGGCGCGGTGGCTCACGCCTGTAATCTCAGCACTTTGGGAGGCCAAGGCGGGTGGATCACGAGGTCAGGAGATCGAGACCATCCTAGCTAAGACGGTGAAACCCTGTCTCTACTAAAAATACAAAAAATTAGCCAGGCGTGGCAGTGTGCACCTGTAGTCCCAGCTACTCGGGAGGCTGAGGCAGGAGAATGGCATGAACCCGGGAGGCGGAGCTTGCGGTGAGCCGAGATCACACCACGGCACTCCAGCCTGGGCGACAGAGCCACAGTCCATCTCTAAAAAAAAATCCAACGTCTTTTTTTTTGAGACGGAGGCTCGCTCTGTCTCCCAGTCGGGGGTACAGTGGCACCATCTCAGCTCACTGCAACCTCCGCCTCGCTGGTTCAAGCAATTCTCCTGCCTCAGCCTCCCGAGTATCTGGGACTACAGGTGCACACCGCCAGGTCCAGCTAATTTCTTTTGTATTTTAGTGGAGACAGGGTTTCACCATGTTGCCCAGGCTTGTCTTGAACTCCTGAGCTTAGACAGTCTGCCTGCCTCAGCCTCCCAAAGTGCTAGGATTACAGGCGTGAGCCACCGTGCCTGGCCTGGATTTCTTTTAATAATGGATGAAAAGGTGGTCAGTTATAGTGCAAAGTGAGGTATACCTTTGCTTACAGAATTCTAGCTAAAACTGTAAAAGTTTTTAAGGAATATTGTTCTAACTTAAGTTTGGGGGCGTTTACACTTTAAAGGATAGTTAATGAAAGGGTTAGGTATATGAATTTTAAAAACTAGGTAAATATTTTTAACTTAAACCTAATAGTACTTTATTTTTTGAGCTGGAGTCTCACTGTGTTACCCCAGGCTGGCCTCCAACTCCTAGGCTTGAGGGATCCTCCTGCCTCAGCCTCCTGAGTAGCTGGGACTACAGGTGTGAATCATTGTACCCAGCTCTAATATTGCTTTATTTTTATTTTTAAATTTTATAAATTTATTTGAACATTTTTTATACTTGTAGTAGAGCTGAGGTCTTGCTATGTCGCCCAGGCTGGGCTCAAGTGATCCTCCCATTTCAGCACTTCTGAAGTGCTCTGATTACAGGTGTGAGCCACCACATCTGGCCTATAATAGTCCTTTAAACACTGATGCTATACTGTATTGGCTTAAACAAATATTAATTTTAATTGCGGCCAGGCGCAGTGGCTCACGCCTGTAATCCCAGCACTTTGGGAGGCTGAGGCGGGTGGATCACGAGGTCAGGAGATCGAGACCATCCTGGCTAACATGGTGAAACCCCGTCTTTACTAAAAATACAAAAAATTAGCTGGGCGTGGTGGCAGGCGCCTGTAGTCCCAGCTACTCGGGAGGCTGAGGCAGGAGAATCGCTTGAACCCGGGAGGCGGAGCTTGCAGTGAGCCAAGATCGCGCCACTGCACTCCAGCCTGGGCGACAGAGCGAGACTCCGTCTCAAAAAAAAAAAAAAAAAAATTTTTTTTAATTGCATAACAATGGAAACCATGCTTCAAAAATATAAAAAACCGAAATCTGTTTTTCTGTGAGTTATTCCAAACTCTTAACTGTGATTCAAGGTATCAGTATATAATCATCACATATGTTTGAGTAGTTTAGCTTATGGATTGGTTTGTTTCATACTGGGTACATTCTATCAGAACATAATTTTATCATGTATTATATAATACATTGTGGTCTTTTGTTGTCTCTTGCATTTTGTTATGGTTTGGCAAGTCATTATCTTTTTTAGTTTTCATGACAATTCTGTCTCAGAGGAATTTTATTTCTTCATTTAGAGATGTAAGGACCCACTATATGCAGATTATTGTGCCAACAAAAGTGTAAGAAGTCATCCTGTCTTCATATTTACACTCTTCTCAGAGTAGTTAGAACAAGCACCTGGGAGGCGGGCTGTGGTGATGGCTCCAGTGTCACGGTGGTTCAGAAGAAAGGAGCAGGGAGGGCTCTATGGTAGGTAAGGGGGTGTGTTATAAATTTACGGACATGTTAGAGAAGAGTTTCTATTCTTATTGAAGGGCATGGCCTTGTGTTCAGTGGCAACAGCGCGAGCAGCCGTGTGGAGGACAGTTGCAAAGGTGGATTTCTGGGCCGTCTCATCTGGAGGGAAATGCATGGAAGTTCTGATAGGGTTGTAACTCCTCCACCTGGTAGAAGGCTGCACTCAGCTTGGGACTTACTCTGGGCCCAGCAGTGAGGAATGGAAGTGGTCCCACTAGACCCCAGCCCAGGTGCCCACAACCTGGGAGGAGTAGAAGTGCTCCTTCTGGATGGCTGGCCCAGGCCCTCAGGGCAGTTCTGATTTACAGGATGCAGGGACGTGGCTGTGATTACTGTCGTGCTTTTAAGACAGAGTTTGGACATGACGGGGGTGAAAGTAGTGATGTGTTCAGATCTAAGCTTGTGAAATCAGAAAAGGAAAGCTACTGTGTAATGCAGTATACTTCTGTTCTTGCTGTAGCTACCAGAAAACTCACAGCCAAAATTATTGCTGGATTGTTGGGCCCTGTACTACTGTACTGTAATAGCCGGGAGTACCCATCGCACTTTTCTTCAAATAGACAACCTTCTTTTACTCTCAATGATCTTATTGTTCCTTAAACACTGAGTCACCTCCTGTTCTTTTGGAATTGGGTGGGGCATAGTTCTTACACAGATGGTGAATATGTTGGTAGTTGTCTTTTGCATGGGATCATTTTTCCATAAAGCATCTTTTATTTATGGAGGTTTTTCCAGTCTTTCTCCCTGTCACTGATTTTTTTTCTTCATTTGTTTTTCTTAACTGTTTTTAAAGTTCTGTAATGTTTGTTAAAGCAAACTATTTATTTATTTTTTGTTTTTGTTTTTGAGATGGAGTCTTGCTGTCTCCCTGGCTGGAGTGCCCTGTGGCGATCTCAGCTCACTGCAAGCTCCGCCTCCCAGGTTCACGCCATTCTCCTGCCTCAGCCTCTCCGAGTAGCTGGGACTACAGGCGCCCGCCATCACGCCTGGCTAATTTTTTGTATTTTTAGTACAGATGGGGTTTCACTGTGTTAGCCAGGATGGTCTCGATCTCCTGACCTCGTGATCCGCCCGCCTCGGCCTCCCAAAGTGCTGGGATTACAGGCATGAGCCACTGCGCCCAGCCAAAGCAAACTATTTATTTTTGTGAATTTTTTCCTGGATCACATTTTAAGAAACTAGTCCAATTTATATCTAAGGATTAAAAATGAGTCTTGATGAATTTATGGACATTTATTAGGCATTTGCTATGTTCTAGGTACTGTGCTAGGTGCTAGTGACACAAAATACGTGTAAGACAAGGCCTTAAACTCAGAAATTTACTAGCCGGCAATAACACAACAAATCTGTTTAATCCTAGCATTAGTCATGGTATGAATTGGTGGGTTTTTTTCAATTATTTTTATTTATTTATTTTTTGACACAAGGTTTTGCTCTGTTGCCCAGACTGGAGTGCAGTGGCACAGTCGTGGCTCACTGCAGCCTCAACCTACTGGGCTCAGTCACCCCTTCCGCCTCAGCCTCCCCAGTAGCTTGGGCTACAGGCATGCGCCACCACGTCTCACTAATTTTTAAAATTTTTTGTAAAGCGGGGATTTCTCCGTGTTACCCAGGCTGGTCTTGAACTCCTGGGCTCAAGTTATCCTCCCGCCTCTACTTCCCAAAGGTCTGGGAGGGAATACAGGCGTGAGCCACTGAACCTGGCTATTGTTATGTTATCTGATGAAAGTATTATTTTTATTATGTTCAACATGTTTTGAAATATGTATACATTGTAGAATGTGCTAAATCAAGCTAATTAACAAATGCATTATGTCACGGGATAACCATTTTTTGTGGTGGAACACTAGAAAATCTACTCTTAGTGACTTTTTTAAGAACATATTATATTGTTGCTAACTATAGTTACAGTGTTGTACAATAGAGCTCTTGAACTTATTCCTTATAATTGAAATGTTTTATCCGTTGGCTAATATCTCTCTCTCTAGACTCTCCGCCATTCTTTTAGTAAAAATAATACATGTTCACTTTTTTAAAATCCAAGAAAAAATATATTTAAAAGATCATCCATAATACCAAACCATCCATAATGGTAGTTGGTAGAAAAGTATACATTGAATGGGGTTTAATGGATTACCGCAGTGTCTAGATGAAAGTATCAATACAAAGTAAGAAGCACGTCCCACGTGCATTTGTGTATGGCAGCAGCAGCGTCCTTTCCGATAACAGCTTCCATGTTGTGCTTGGTGATTGCATGCTGGAATTAGTGATAACCACACCAACAGCAGATGTGGAAATACTAATATGATGGTTTTCATTATGCTTTCTTTATTACTCGTAAAATTGTCATTGAAACTGAGTTTTTTTTAATTTGTTCAGTTACACAGTGAAGTCCCCCTTTATCTTTCTATATTTAATGAACATGCAGTTGTATTTTTCTTCATTTCTTATGTTATGGCTAGACAGGTTTCAAAAACATTTTTTCTGATTTAAAGAAGAAAGTATGCTCATTGAAGAATAAGCTTTGGAGAAGAATAAAGAAGACAAAAGTTACCTGCAATTCTACTAACTAGTGATAACGTTACATTGGCAACATTTCGGTGGATTTTGTTAATCTTTTAGTGATACGTTTGGATATATATGTGTGTGTATAGTATCCTCCTTTCTTAAATGCTATATTATGGATATTATGTTATTCTTCAGAAATATGACTTTGTCTGTTGCAATATCATCTGTCTTACGGAACTACCAGAGTTTATTTAAATGATGTCTGATAGCCATTTGAAAAACTAGATTGTGAGATATGATATAATGAGAAGAGATAAAAATAGAATTTGAGATATTTAATTTCCTGCTCTTTTTAAGTTATGAAAACTTATTTACTTGAGCTATTTGTTAGATCTGTGTCTAGGATATATGAATTATTTTTGAACTCATTAGACTGACATGATAATTTTATAAGCAAAAGTCTGGCCATGGAAGGCAGTGTTTGTTTTTGCATGGTATGATGTTAAAAGACAGAAGATTTATCCCTATCTCTCTTTGTCTGAATAACCTTTGGAAGAAAGCATTCCCTCCATAATGAGTCACAACTTCAGATTGCTTTTCTTCCCCTGTGCTGTGCTGGTATATTAAAGTTTGCTAACAGTTACAAGTATTCTTAACTGCATTGGTTTCGTGTAGCACAATTGAGTGATGGCTACTTTGAGGTTCCCGTGATGTCCTGCTGAATTGGTGTGTCCTTGTCTGGACGTGACCAGTCATGTGGCCAGTGCCCGTGTGAGTGGGCTGCCCTTCTGTGAGGTGTGCCGAGGTGTAGCCACCGGCCTCTGGTTAGCTTTGAGGCTCCCACCGTCTTGCAGAGCCCACAGCTCAGGCTCTGGCTCTGGTGGGTGAGGGTTGCGCCCTGAGACCCACCCCTTCCTAACTCCCTGCCCTTGGGTGAGTCAGGTACAACTCTTAGAACCTTGTTTCCTCTTTGGTTTGATGGGGTTTGAGTCTGACTGTGCTGTGGTTGTGAGGCTGGAATGGGGAGAGGCCAGTGAACACACTGGACGTGGGCGGGCAGCGAGGCATGTCCTTGGGTCAGCCGTCTGAGTCACAGGCCCGGAGATGCCCAGCTGTGACCAGTGCTCCGCTTGCAGGCAAGTCCTGGTGTGGCCTTTGCCACCTCCCTCCCCCACCTCTGCTGAAATGGAACAGATGAGCCCTGGGGTTTTTCTTTGTTTCTGTTCCACTGTGGTTTGTTTACGCTGTTGCTAAGAATTTATCTACCATAATGCTTTGTTATTATTAACACTTGCAAGTATGTATGCCTTAAAATTTCACTTTCTCTCTCTTCCTCTCTGTATATCCCTAAAATAATATCCAAGGAGCCTGCATTGTCACTCCTCTTCCTTGCCTTGATTTGCTCTGTATCTTCCGTAAAACAAATGTTGTTCCAAGGACATGGCTAATCTTTCTTGACTCCACTTCCAGGAGTCACCCTGATGGCATAGATAATGATAGTTAATTTTACATTTTGTACATATAACATTTAATTATTCTAATATTCATTAACTTCCTTTTGTGAATAAGTGCTGGTTAGTGACTAAAAAGTGGGGATTCGAAAGTGCACATCCTATTTCAGGGTCAGTTGTAATAGTTTAATTTTAACGTGTATTATATGTGGAGTTGTTTCCTTCTTTTTATGTCTGAGGGATTGATATGTTTTAAGTTTTCCAGAGTAAGGTAGATCTGTAGAAAATAAATCCAGTGATTTGGGAGGAGAACATTATCTAACTTCATGCCATAAATATTATACTGGAGTACCTATTATATGCCAGTTTTTTATTATGCTGCTCACATTTCAAGAACCAGTATCAAATTGCTAAAATTATTAATCTGAATGATACTTTCACCTTCCATTTTCTTATGAAACTTTGTTACATATTTGTTAAAGCATTTAGTTTAATCTGTAAACCAAAAGTATTTGAGACAAGTCTCAATTAATTTAGTATTTTATTTTGCCAGGGTTAAAGGATGCTGGTGACATAGTCTCAAGACATGTGCCCAAGGGGGTTGACCTGTAAGTTTTAGGGATACATAAGACATCAATCAATACATGTAAGCTGTACATTGGTTCAGAAAGGTGGGACAGCTGGAAGCGGGTACATTCGTTCAGCAAGGCGGGACACCTGGAAGCAGGTGGGTGTGGCGAGTGCTCCAGATCATAGCTGGACTCAAAGATTTTTCTGATTGGCAGTTGGTTAAGTTACTGTCTAGAGACCTGGAATCAATAGAAAGGAATGCCTGGATTACCTTGTGGAGACCAAGGTTTTATTGTACAGATGAAGCCTCCAGGTAGCAGGCTTCAGAGAGAATAGATGGTTAATGTTTCCTGTCAGACTTAAAGAGTCTGTCAGTTCCTCTGTCAGTTCTATCAGTCTTAAGGTCTGTGTCATGGTAATGAGGTGTGTCTGACGCCCCACCCCCCATCGTGGCCTGAAGTAGGTTTTACAGGTTAACTTTGGAATGCCCCTGGCGGAGAGGAGGAGATGTTCAGATAGTTGGGAGCTTAGAATTTTGTTTTTGGTTTATACTTTGTACCCAATTTGTAAAATGTTATATAAAGCTGGTGTTGATATTCATACACAATTAGAAGTGAATTGCCTACTGAGATCATTAATTTATTTCATTTGTGTGACAAATCTTTAAATGGCCAGTAAGTGCGTACCTAAAATTTGTTAACACCATCTACGTTAATATCTGAGTGCTGGAATTTTGAAACCAAAACTCCAAATATAATCCAATACAAAGTAACAATACTCTTCCTACTTATTTTTTCCACACATATAAAGATCTTGGAATTTATCCAGTAACTAGTAGAAAGAATTGATTTTACTTAATCACAAATGGTGCTGTGTGTGAAGCGAAGTTTTAAAAGAAATGCTCCGTAGATGTCAATGTCATTACTGGAGCAGGAGGGAAAGGATGACATGGTTGGTGCATTAGGGCACCTGTGACAAAGTGCCATCCACTTGGTGGCTTCAAACAACACTCTTATCTTTTAAGGGTTCTGGAGGCCAGCAGTTGGAAATCAGTTCCTCTGGGCCAAAACTAAGGGGTGGGCCGGGTGTGTACTCTGGAGGCTCCCGGGGAGAAGCTTTTCCTGCTTTTCTTGCTTCTCAGCCACATTCCATGGCTGCAGGCCCTTCTCCCTTCAGAGCTGGCAGCTGCTTTCATCCTCATAGGGCCATTCTGCTTTCTGTTTTGTCAAATCTCTGTTTCTCCCCATTTTCTTTCTTTTCCTTACGCAAGGGTTGAGGCTGCAGTGAGCTGTTTGCACCTAGGCTGGAGTGCAGTTGTGTGACCATAGCTCACTGCAGTCTCGACCTCCTGGACTCAAGCAACCCTTCCACTTCAGCCTCTCGAGTATCTGGGACTACAGGCCTGACCACCACACCCAGCTAATTAGCTAATTTTTAAAATTTTTTGTAGAGATGGAGTCTCACTGTGTTGCCCAGGCTGGACTTCCTCCCTTCTTAAGGATACTGGAGATGGCATTTAGGGCCTCTATGGATAATCCTCCACCACCGAAGATCCTTCATTTTATCACATCTGCAACGTTCTTTTTGCCATATAAAGCGACACTCACAAATTCCAGAGATTAGGACGTGACCGTCTTTTGAGGGCTGTTACTCAGCTTCCCACACTACCCTGTATCTTGGAGTATTCAGGAGCCAGGAAGGCTTAGTTCCAGCACTTTCCCTGTGCCGTAACATCTCAGAAATCAGATTTATTTTACAAGGGTATATCATTGTTAATGGACTGTGCTCTTAGTGGCACATAAAGTCATGGTGCAGCTTATAATTGATCACATCTTGGATTCAATACTAAGGGTTTTTTCTGTTTTTGGCTGTAGTCCTGGTGTCTGAGGTTGGGTGTGGTCTTTCAGAGGTGGGATGAGGAGGAGCTGTGCTGTGGGAAGAAGGGTTAGGAACTGTGGGAACTGAGATGACCACAGGAAGCAGCACCGTAAGTTACACAAGTGGAAGAGTTGGGCTTGATCCCTAGACACAGGGCAGCATCCAGATATCCACTAGAGGGATGTGTCCCAGTTTAAAAGGGGGGGTTAGCAAGATACATTTGGCAGGGATATCCAGAGGGACTGGGGACACAGATCTAAGCATGAGGGGGAAGGAGTGCCTGAATGTCAGGGGAATAGCTTTGGGGAGGAAGGAAGATAGATGAATGAGCCAGGAACGTGAACAACCACCCCAGGGTGTAGAAATGATGCTGGAACAATAGGAGCAGTAGTGTGAGGCTAGGGCTGGGGTGGGAGATTACTTCAGTCTTTAACGTTGCTGTAAGAAACCCAAGAAAGTTCCGAGAGGACTCAGCCCTACAGCAGCCAGCACCTCCCTGGAGAGACAGGAGACAGGCCAGCGAGAGGAGGAAGATTATGTGGATAGCTTCACAAGGGCTGCCTCTCTGCACTCGGAGGAGTGTAACAGAAAACCCGTGAGAAAACAAACGGTGAATGTGCTTGGCACTCATCGCAGGCTGTCTTCCAACTCTTTACATGGAAGTCATTTAAACCTCACAGCTAACATGCCACCTTTGTTTTACAGGTAAGGAAACAAGCTCTGCTAATGTCAGAGGTGAGCACAGGCAACCCTCGACCTGTGAGGTCTGTGCACTGCCGTGCATTCTCTGCTCTCTCCCCTCTCGATGGCAGTAGGGGAGGAACTGGGGATTTGGCACCCTCTAATCTAGTCATTTTTACAACCCCAAGAGAATTGTATGTCATTTCCGCTTTTCGGAGGAGGAGCTAAGGTCTGAGAGACTTGTACCCAGTACAAGTCAGGTGTACCCGCCTGGCCATATTCAGTGTCCTGGGAGCTGGGCCCAGCCCATAAAACTTGTGCTTGCAGAAGGCACCAGAGACGCCAGGGTAGTGGCAGGTTACTGTTTCCAGAAGAGCAAAACCAACACAAGTGAATGACCCACCACCTTCTTAGCCAGTGGGAGCTTCTTTGGGTGTTTTAAGTTTATATACTATTAGCATTCTTAAATACGTTAGGAGGTGACAGCCAGGCTATGGTATATTTTTAAATGTTTCACATCTGTGAGAGTAATCAGGACGAGTAACGTATATTTTTAAATGTTTTAGATCTGTGAGAGTAATCGAGACGAGTAATGTATATTTTTAAAACGTTTTTGATCTGTGAGAGTCACCTGGACGAGTAACGTGTATATATATATATATATTTTTTTTTTTTTTTTTTTTTTTGAGACGGAGTCTCGCTCTGTCACCCAGGCTGGAGTGCAGTGGCACAATCTTGGCTCACTGCAAGCTCCGCCTCCTGGGTTCATGCCATTCTCCTGCCTCAGCCTCCTGAGTATAGCTGGGACTACAGGCGCCTGCCACCAAGCCCAGCTAATTTTTTGTTTTTTTTTTTTTTAGTAGAGACAGGGTTTCACCGTGTTGGCCAGGATGATCTTGATCTCCTGACCTTGTGATCCGCCTGCCTCGGCCTCCCAAAGTGCTGGGATTACAGGTGTTAGCCACCACGCCTGGCCTGAGTAACGTATATTTTTAAAACGTTTTTGATCTGTGAGAGTCATCAGGGCGAGGAATGTATACTTTTAAACGTTTTTGATGTGTGAGAGTCATCGGGACGAGGAATGTATACTTTTAAACGTTCTTGATCTGTGAGAGTCATCAGGGCGAGGAATGTATACTTTTAAACGTTTTTGATCTGTGAGAGTCATCGGGACGAGGAGTGTATACTTTTAAACGTTCTTGATCTGTGAGAGTCATCAGGGCGAGGAATGTATACTTTTAAACGTTCTTGATCTGTGAGAGTCATCAGGGCGAGGAACGTATATTTTTGAAACGTTTTTGATCTATGAGAGTCGTCGGGAGAAGGAACAGAGGTGCTCTCCCTTGGTCTTTGTTTCCTTCTTACTGTTAACACGTTTTGTCTGGGATGATTTTCCTCCTGCCTGAAAAACTTACTTTAGTATTTCTTTTACTGCAAGTCTACTAGCAATGGATTTTCTCAATTTTTGTCTGGAAAGGTATTTATTTCTGTTTCACTTTCTTAAATTAATATACTTCATTTTTTAGAACAATTCTGGATTTCCAGAAAAATCGAGCAGATAATACAGAGCCCCCACATCCCTTCTTACAATTTCCTGTGCTACGTCTGTCACAACTAATGAGCCCGCGTTGATATATTTAATACTAGCCTGAAGCCCACAGTTTACAGTACGGCTCATTCTCAGTGTTGTACATTCCATGGATCTTGACAAACGGATAATGGCATGTATCAGCTATTACAATGTCATACGAAATAGTTTCGCTGCCCTAAAATCTTCTGTGCTTCAGCTCTTCCTCTCCGTCTGCCTGTGCTTACTGATCTTTTTACACAGTTTTGCCCTTTCTAGAATGTCATATATTGGAATTATAAAGTATCGGCCTTTTCAGATTGGTTTATTTCACCTAGAAATATGCATTTTAGGTTCTTCTGTGTCTTTTCATTGCTTGATAGCTCATTTGTTTCATTTTTATTGCAATAAATTCAAATAACATAAAACCATTTTAAAGGACACAATTCAGTGCCATTTAGTACCTTTACATGTAGTGTAATCATCACCTCTCTCTGGTTCCAAAACATTTTCTCTGCCCCAAAAGGAACCCTGTTTTGTGCCCATTCGCAGTCACACCGTGTTTCCCCTCCCCCAACTCATGGCAACCACATCTGCTTTGTCTCTGTGGGTTTACCTGTTCTGGGTATTTCCTGTAAACGGAGGCATGTAATATGTGTGTGATCTTTTATGTGTCGCGTCTTTCAGTTAGCATAGTTTTGAGGTTAATTTGCATTGTAGCATATGCCAGTGTATCATCTCTTTAAGGCTGAATATTCCGGTACCGCAGTTTGATTATCCATTCATCCACAATGGCCATTCGGGTTGTTTCCACCTTTTGGCTGTTGTGAATGGTGCTGCTGTGAACATTCATGTACACATTTTTGTTTGAATATCCATTTTCAATTCTTTTGAGTATATACCTAGGAATAGAATTGTTGGGTCTATGTTTAACATTTTGAGGAATGCCAAACTGTTTTCACAATGCCTGTGCCATTTTACATTCTCACCAGCAATATATGAAGGTTGAATTCCTCCACATCCTTGCCAACACCTGTGTTTTTCTGTTTTTATTGTTACTGCTGTCCTAGTGGATGTAAAGTGGGAGTCACTGTGGCTCTGACTTACATCTCCTCGATGACTGACTAGTACCACGTTTACATGACTTCGTGCATTTCTCCCACCTCCACATTCAGTTAGGTCATTCGGTAGCTTGAAATTGGCCATGGTGGGAATATTCACACCTCAGAAGTTAGCAGTCTCAGCGAAGTGGCTGTGAGCAGGAGCCAGCCCAAACCCATCCCTGCTCTGAAGCGTGTACTCCTCCAGAGAGGCTCCCCCGTCCTCTGGAAGGCAGAGTGGGCAAAGGCTGCCCTCTCCAGGGTGGTCCTGAGCCGGCCTGTGGCTGTGTGGCAGGGGGAAGCTCTGGCTGCCTCTGATACTCTCTGCTGTAAGGCCCAGCCCTCCAGATGTTGTGACTGGGAGTCTGCAGTGTTTCCTAAGTGCCCGCTGGTCTGTCCCAAAGTCCAGTTTGTGCTTTCTCAGTACAATATCTTGCCAAAAGCTCTATTTTGCTCCTTCGAGGCTAGCTTCTTGCCCTGGGTAGCTTAGGAATTTAGCAAATTCCTCTTGAAAGAGACTGTACCCTTCTTCCCACTTTCCTCTTTCAGGGATCTTGGCCCCTCAGGTTCTGGTTGTTTAGCTGACCCAGACTCCAGTTCTTGTCCTGCCAGTCTCCTGAGACGTCCATAAACCATGTTGGCTTCTTTGAATCTCAGCCACATTTCTCTGGATTTCTCAACCTGTTGTAGCACAACCTTGAAGGAGAATAGCCATAGAAAGTTGACTCACCACTCTGTGGTCTCCGCCTCCCCTGAATCCTGCAGCGTTTCCAGCGTTTCCAGGTGTGTGTGTGTGAGCTGTGGCGGCCTGTGCCACATGTGCGGGAGCTTGTGTGCATGCGCCTGTGTGTTCTGTGAACGTGCATGGTTCATCTTTATGGTCTCACCAACTAGTTCAGTTCTGATGTATTTCTCTGATTAACTAGTTTGGCAGATAATTTAGGGCCCACAAGGGAATGGCTTTGCCCCTCGGTTATCACTGAGCTGAGCCATGTGCTCGTTAAGGACCGGATAGCTCACTGGGCACCTTTGCTGGTTGGTGAAGCCACGAACAAGGAGCTCTGACTTAGGCCCTGATTTACTTTGGGTCCTCTGGCTCCACTTACTTGGTTCTGTTATTATTTGGGGAAGTATCTGATTAAAATAGATGGGCCTTGGTAAAAGCAGTATGTGGTTCATAGATTGAGATACTCATTTCTTTTTTCTTAATTTTAATTTTTTATTTTTTATTTTTTAAGAGACAGTCTCATTCTGTTGCCACGCTGGAGTGCAGTGGTGCAGTCGTGGCTCACCGTTGTCTTGACCTCCTGGGCTCAAGTGATCCTCCCACCTTGGCGTCCCAGAGTGCTGGGATTACAGGCTTGAGCCACTGTCCTTACCCCTTTTGTTTTTTTTAACAGCTGTATTGAGCTATAATTCACATACCATACAATCCAGCCATTTAAACTATACAATTACCTGTTTTTCAGTATATTCTCAGGATTGTGCAACCATCACCGAAATCTCTTAGTAGAACCTTTTGTCTTCCATAAAGAAACCCTATACCCATCAGCCCTCGATCCTCAGACCCCTCCACTGCTCTCCCTGTCACGCCCACCCTAGCCACCCAGTAATTCGCTTTGTCTCTATAGGAAGACACCTTCTGGACATCCCGTGTAAATGAAATATTACAACATGTAGTCTTTGTGATGAGCTTTTTTTTCTTTCTTTTTTTTTTTTTCCAAGACAGGGTCTCACTCTATCACCCAGGCTGGAGTGCAGTGACACAATCACGGCCCATTGCAGCCTCCACCTCCCAGGCTCAAGTGATCCTCCCATCTCAGCCTCCTGAGCAGCTGGGACCATAGGCATGCGCCACCATGCCCGTCTAATTTTCAGCTGTTTTGTAGAGATGGGGCCTCACACTGTGTTGGGCTGGTCTTGAACTTCTGGGCTCAAGTGATCCTCTTGCCTCTCAGCTTTCCTCCACAGTGCTGGGATTACAGATGTGAGACACACCATGCCCGGCCCACTTCTTTCACTTACTAGATAGTGTAACATATATTAGTGCTTCGTTTCCTTGTGTTGACAAATAATTCTGTTGTATGAAAAGGCTATATTTTGTTTAGCCATTTATCAAGTAATGATCCTTTGAGCTGTTTTGACTTTTAGGCAAATATAAATCATGCTGCTGTAAGCATTCATGTACAGGTTTTTGTGTGGATGTGTGTTTTCCTTTCTGTTGCATATATATGTGTGGGTAGAGTGGGTCATATGGTACTTCTATGTTTACATATTTTGAGGATCTGCTAAATTGATTTTCAAAGGGGCTACATCATTTTACTGGCAACAAATGAGAGTTCTGATTTCCCCACGTCTTCACAAAAACTTGTTGTTAAAAGGAAAATCTCAGACAAATTAAGTTTAACATAGTTTAATTGAGTAAAGAATGATTCACAAATTGGGCAGTCCTTGAACCAGAATAGGTTCAAAGAGGCTCCAGTGCATCCATGTAGTGGAAGAAGATTTATGAGCAGAAAAAAGAAGGTGAGCTACAGAAACAGCCAGCCAGGTTACAGTTCTGCATTTGCCTTATTTGGACATGGTTTGAACAGCTGGCTGCCTGTGATTGGCCAAAACCTGGTGATTGGCCTAAGAGTAGGCTACAGTCTCTTCACACATCCAGTTAGGAAACCTTCAGGCTGAAACTTACAATATGTTAAGGAGACAGCTTTAGGCTAAACTTAACATTATCTATATTTTAACCATCCTAGAAGGCATGAAGTCATACCTCATTGTGATTTTGATTTGTATTTGTCTAACTGATAACGTTGAGCATCTTCATGTGCTTCTTGGCCGTTTTTATATCCTCTTTGGAGAAGCATTCATACAAATACTTTTGCCCCCCTCCCCCCCTGTTTTTTGTTTGTTTGTTTGTTTTGAGATGGAGTCTTGCTCTGTAGCCAGGCTGGAGTGCAATGGTGCAATCTCGGCTCACTGCAACCTTTGCCTCCCAGGTTCAAGCGATCCTCCTGCTTCAGCCTCCCGAGTAGCGGGGACTACAGACGCACGCCACCACGCCCAGCTACTTTTTGTGTTTTTAGTAGAGACAGGGTTTCACCACGTTGGCCAGGATGGTCTTGATCTCTTGACATCGTGATCTGCCCGCCTTGGCCTCTCAAAGTGCTGGGATTACAGGCGTGAGCCACCACGCACCACGCCCAGCCACTTTTGCCCATTTTTTAATTGGTTTAATGTGATCCAAAGTTTACTACAGTAGCCCCCCCTTATCTGTGGGGGATATTTTCCAAGACCCTAGTGAAACAGGATAGTACGAAACCCAGTTGCTGTCAATCAGAACATCTGTTTTGTCTTCTACCCACAAACTTATTTGTTTATTTATTGGCTTTTTTTTTTTTTTTTTTTGAGATAGAATCTCACTCTGTCACCCAGGCTGGAGTGTAATGGTGCAGTCTTGGCTCACTGCAACCTCCGCCTCCCGAGTTCAAGCAATTCTCATGGCTCAGCCCCTCCCAAGTAGCTGGCACTACAGGTGCCCACCACCACACCTCGTTAATTTTTTTTTTTTTTTTTTTTTTAGTGGAGACGGGATTTCGCATGTTGGCCAGCCTGGTCTTGAACTCCTGACCTCAAGTGATCTGCTGGCCTCAGCCTCCCAAAGTGCTGGGATTATAGGCAAAGTGCTGGAATTACAGATGTGAGTCCCGTGCCAGGCCCCAGCCACAAATTTAATGCCTTTTCCATCTTAAAGTTTGACATGTGACAGCAAAACTAGCATGAAATTATTTTCCTTCTTCAGTTTCACAGAAGATTTGTTCTTACATCTTAGCAACCTCAGCGTATGATATTTTTCTTAGTAAGTCAAGAACTTTCACCTTTTCACTTAAAAGAAGCACTTGAGCCCAGCGCGGTGGCTCACGCTTGTAATCCCAGCACTTTGGGAGGCCGAGGCGGGCGGATCACGAGGTCAGGAGATCGAGACCACGGTGAAACCCCGTCTCTACTAAAAATACAAAAAATTAGCCGGGCGTGGTGGCGGGCGCCTGTAGTCCCAGCTACTCAGGAGGCTGAGGCAGGAGAATGGCGTGAACCCGGGAGGCGGAGCTTGCAGTGAGCCGAGATTGCGCCACTGCACTCCAGCCTGGGAGACAGAGCGAGACTCCGTCTCAAAAAAAAAAAAAAAAAAAAAAAAGAAGCACTTGATGGCTTCTCTTTGGCATATCTGAATGGCCAACATCACTACTGGTGTGTTTTGGGCCATTAAGTAAAATAAAGGTGACTTGAAACGAGCACGTCGATCCCACGACACTTGAGCTGACGATCAAGACAGCACAGGTGAGTGGGCGGGAGCATGCTCGGCGTGAACTGCCGGACGGGGCTCGTGTCTCGAGCTGGGCACAGTGAGATTTCATCACCTTATTCAGAACAGCATGCAGTTTAAAACTGACGAATTGTTTGTTTCTGGAAGTTTCCATTTAATATTTTCTGACCTTGGTTGACTGCAGGTAATTGAAATCACAGAAAGTGGAACTGCCGGATAAGTAGGGGATTTCTGTAATAGGTAACAAATTGGAGGTCAGTGGGTTCAGTTTTCAAACACTTTAGTTACCCCAATTTTAAGATTTGGGGTATTTCTAATAAAAAAAGGAACGTTTGGCAGACATTTTTCTGCGCCTGGAGCTGTGGGGCCTGCTCTCTGGAGAGAGAGGCTGGACGGCCCTACCCCGTGGCGCCATCCTTTTGCGGGTGTGCGCGTCCCTCTCAGCGGGCAGCAAGCCTCAGCTCATGGCCTGCCCTCCTGTTTGTTTTTGTGGCCAGTGAACAGCTTTTACATTTTTTAATGGCTGGAAGAAAGTAATTTGTAGGAGGTGAAAATGTTATGAAATTCAAATTTCCGTGACCATATTAAAGTTCTGTTGGAACACAGCCGTGCTCATGAGTTCATACACCAACTGTGGTTGAGTAGTAGTGACAGAGACCTCCTGGCCCATAAATGCCCCAGATATTTCCTGTCTGACCCTTTATGGGGAATGTGTAACAGCAAACAGCAGTGAGGCACACACGCTGTAACTGGGAAAGACGTTCTGGAACCTTGGTATCAAACATCCAGTGAAGGTAATGATCATATTCAGGAAAAAAGTACTAGTGTTTTCACATGTCTGATTATTTACTGTTTCTTCATTGTGTACAAATAAATAATTAAAAAGGAAACAGTAAGTTTTAGGGTGGTAAATTTCCGACCTCCTTCTCATAAGTTGCGATAATTTACTATCTGCATGAGAATAAAGTTAAGCTCCTAGGAGATATATAAACTTATTTCTTGAAAATGTAAAATTCACAGATAAATTTTAAATCCGATGTTAATTCTGAATCCATGTAGATAGATTTTTAGTATTCCAGTCACTTCTGTAATTCTTTTTTTTTTTTTTTTTCTTCTTCAGACGGAGTCTTGCTCTGTCGCCCAGGCTGGAGTGCAGTGGTGTGATACCAGCTCACTGCAAACCCTGCCTCCCGAGTTCACGCCATTCTCCTGCCTCAGCCTCCCGAGTAGCTGGGACTACAGGTGCCCGCCACCACGCTCGGCTAATTTTTTGTATTTTTAGTAGAGACGGGGTTTCAAATAACCCTGTTTTTACAATCTCATGTAGTTTCTCATATATATATATATTAGAATAAACTATATATACTATGTATATAGTCACACAAAGCTGGATTCATTTAAATAGTATACAGAATATATGCAATTAATTCAGTGCTACAATTGCCTATCTATCTTTTAATCCATTCCAGTCAAAACATAAGCGTGTATATTTGAATTAATATTCATTTGATTTAAATTTAAAATAAAAATAGCCAGATTGTCTTAGGTGTTTTAGTGAAGGAGATGAGAAGACAGATTTCCTATTCTTGGACTCATTTTAATTTGTGATATTGATGTAACTCAGGCCAGAACTTCTGCTTAAATCACGATTATCAAATAATTGTGTGACTTTTCTTTCTTTTAGCAGAGACAGGAAAATGTCTAAAGGACTTTAGAGTTTTGTGAGAATATGTTTCAAATATTTGAAAAATATTCTTCACGGACATGTGTTTATATGTAAATAAGTCTGTTGACGTTAGTGTCTCCATGAAGGGATACTCTGTTGTTCTCCTGAGTAGAAGCTGTAAGGCGTCCCTGTTTTGACTCTGCCATTGAATATTAGTCCTGGCTTAAATTCTCCTAATATTCCACGCATGCACTAAAAGGGGGCTTAACCCCTTTAAAAAATAAATGGATAGAGGAAAAGTATATGTCAGATACAACATATGAAATTCAGGGTACGTTCTCTTAGGAATTTAAGACTTGGATTTCAAATGACTTAGACAGCTTTGTTATGAAAGGTATGCTGGGATGAACCTAGTTTTTAAGTTTTTCTTTTACTCTGTTTTCTGGTCTACCAGAATAGATAATGGTCACTTGTATAATGAAGAAATAGTGATGAAGTGTTGCAAATAGTGAGGAAGCCGTCTCTAGGCCAGTGCCTCCTCTGCAGTGTGCATCAGCGCCGGCTCTGCTGCCACTGTCCTCCTTCAGGCCAAAAGAGCCCTGTGTCCCTGGGGCCCATGGTGACCACAGCCGTGGCTCAGCCGTCATTCCTCTCGTGGCAAGAGTCCTTATTTTAAACTGTTAAGAGTTTTAGGTGACATAAGAAAGCGACAATTTGCCATAGCTCTGGTAGACAACACCATTTGATTCGTGGTGAGAAAGTCGAGGAGTGACCGTGATCACTACCTGTGGTCTCAGTTAAAAACTTCAGGGATATTAGTGTCTTTTCAGATTTCCTAGTGAAATTTCTCATTAATGTAAAAAGCACCTGGGGAGAATTTTGAAAATGTTTTCTGTTAAGAAATGACCTTAAACAGATGGTTTTTTAAGCAGTGTCATTGCACCAAAGCATTGGGGTATCCAGTTACGATGTTGCAGTAATCGAAGCCCATAAACCACAGAGAAAATTACAACCTTGTGGATTTTGGAAAAGATCAATTGCTTTATTTACTGTGTGAATTAATTGATGGCCTGCTTTTTACGTAGACTAGAAATAGATAAAAATGGTTATCTTGTGCAATTTCCCTTTACTATTGGAGGTAGTAATTTGACCATACTGTGACAGTTTATTACAGGGTTGACAGATGTTTTTAGATTCCTCTCTACCTTTTTAACCTTGACTACTTTCTTTGTAGAAGCAACTATTTGGATAAAGCATCCTAATATCTTTGAAAAAAAATACCATTTAATTAAGATTTCTGACCTGCTTTTTCAGTTTCCATGAATACTGACCAAAGTCTCTAGAGAAGACGGGCAGATGGGATTTGAGGATCTTGAGGGGGGACAGATAGTTTGGGAGATGAGTAAAGACATTTGATTATACAAAGATCAGAAGGCACAAATTTGTGTTGGTACCAAATTATATTTAAGTCACTCTCCTGCTAAGTTCAGCAGCCCAGCTGTGGGGACGAGCAGAGATCCCCACTGATGTGGAGAGCTAACAAGTGCTCCGTCAGATCCTTGTGCCTTACAGTTCTAAACATTTAAGCGCTGTGTGCCTGGAAGTCTCGTCCACTGTCGGGAATACTGTCCCTAATACTTTTTCTCATGATAATCTGATAATATTAAGAGGTGGTTCTGAGTTGCTTTTCCCCAGGCCCCACAGGAGTGCTTCTCTTCCCTCCAGTGCAGGACACCAACTTTCTTGGAACGCACTGAATGGGGCCTTGGGTTTGTCATGCGCCTCACCTTTCTCAGCAGTTTGGGTTTTTCACACGCCTCACCTTTCTCAACAGTGGGTTTCTCACACGCCTCACCGTTCTCGGCAGTTTGGGTTTGTCACCCGCCTCACCGTTCTCAACAGTTTGGGCTTGTCACGCGCCTCACCTTTCTCAGCAGTCCCCAAGTCTTGGCTGCTCCAGGAAGGTGTTCTGTGTGTGTTAGAACCTTGTACTCACTTTGGTTGTGCTTGTGTGAACCAAAATTTTCTGGGCAGTTTTAACTTTCTGCAAGTCTTTTTGATCATTTGCGCTGACTTTAATTCATATTCAGAGAGAACAATATAAAACATTTTAAATATTTAATGTTTTTAGTATTTCCCCAGACTGAATTATTTGAACTCAGGCCACATCTGTTTAAGTAAACCTGTAGTATGCTGAGTGCTTCCAAGTAAAGGTATGTTGCTTGCCTAAAGGCTTCTAGAAACCAGAGTTTCCGATTTCTCTTGTGATGTAACTGAAAAAGAAGAAGCGTTTCATGTTGTTGTAGAACCGAGGTTCTCTGGTCCTTTTTGCCTTATCTGTTCCATTTTTGAGACTGTGTTGATTTCTTTTCTTTTTTTTTTTTTTTTTTTTTTTGAGACGGAGTCTGGCTCTGTCGCCCAGGCTGGAGTGCAGTGGCACGATCTCAGCTCACCGCAAGCTCCGCCTCCCGGGTTCACGCCATTCTCCTGCCCCAGCCTCCCGAGTAGCTGGGACTACAGGCGCTCACCACCACACCCAGCTAATTTTTTTTGTATTTTTAGTAGAGATAGGGTTTTACTGTGTTAGTCAGGATGGTCTCGATCTCCTGACCTCGTGGTCCGCCCGCCTCGGCCTCCCAAAGTGCTGGGATTACAGGCGTGAGCCACTGCACCCGGCCGACTGTGTTGATTTTAGACAAGGAAACAAAGCTACCTGCTTAGATGTTGTTCATTTTATAGGCTTAACGTAGAGCTAGCCATGTGGTGTAGGAAGGTTGGTGTTTTCAGATGGCCAATAAGTGGGTGACCCTGTCACTAAGCTGTGCTCCGGGGAACCTATGCTGGTGGGGCCTGCCCCAGGGCACACTCTCAATTGCTGTGCCAGGGACTCAGATTCCTTCTTCCTTCCCCTTTAGTTGTGGTCTAAGAGAGGGAAAGAATTCTTCCCTGCAACCAGCCATTGCTTCCAGTAAGAATTTTGTGTGTTTTGTTTTTTTCTTTTTAAAATAGTGCCTAAAGGGTTTTGCAGCATTGAGCAAAGCTCAACTCCTTCTTGGAATGAGGAAGAGTCTTGAATAAATGAACTTGATTGGCAAGTTCATGATTTCATGTTTACTGGCATTTTGTTTCTAAAAGAATCATTTTATCCATTTATCTTTTAAATTTTACTTAAAGGTATTAAATCAGCAATGCCTCAGGCATAGCATCTTTCTTCATATTTTCTCAGGTGTTACCTATCTAAACTTATTCTAGATTTTTAATTTTTAAAAAGGAATGAGTCAGCAGAATTGATACTGCATGTTTCAGTGTTACTAATGCTAATGGAATTTTAAAATTACTCCTCTACCTTCCCTGTCAAGTGCCTGCTGTACTTTTTTTTGTAATTAAAAATGCTTATATCAGCCTGGTGCGGTGGCTCTTGCCTGTAATCCCAGCGCTTTTAGAGCCCGAGGCAGACAGATCACTTGAGGCCAGGACTTTGAGACCAGCATGGCCAGCATGGCAAAACCCGGTCTCTACTAAAACTACAAAAATTAGCCACTTGTGGTGACAGGCACCTGTAGTCCCAGCTACTCGAGAAGCCTAGGCAGGAGAATTGCTTGAACCCGGAAGTAGGAGGTTGTAGTGAGCTGAGATCGTGCCACTGCACTCCAGCCTGAGTGACAGAGTTAGACTCCATCTCAAAAAAAAAAAAAATGCTTATATCGTGCATAGGACATGGAATTTATGAACAATAAAATCCTATGCAAGTTCTGATTGTTAATACTGGTCTTCAAGGAGAATGTTGTTTGAAGAAAGACATTCCTTTTATTTAATTTTTGTTTTAAATGTTAACTGTCAATTTTTTTATGTTTGGATACAGGAAGAATATGATTTAATTGGCAAGAAAATTTTGACCATTTATGTCAATTCCATCCTATATACTTCAGCAGGGCATAACAGGAAGGACTCTGGAGTCCTTTGGGTCTGGATCTCTTTATTCTACCTGTTCCCCCGAGGCATTTTGTTATCTGTTAGATGGAGCCACTAATTGTTCAAAGGTTCTGGTGAGGATTAAACAAAATATTGTATGTAGAGTTCCTGGAGCACAGTTAAATGTTCCGTCTCTGTATATTTGGTTTAATTTTTCTAAACAAAACAACTTTGGTAATAGCAGCATATTAGAATCTAAAATATGCCTTTGTTCTTTTAAAAGATAACATTAAAGAGATTTTTGCGGGTGGTGCCAACTCAAATATAATAGAAGCGTGAATAATAGTACAATGATTATTTCTAGTTCATAGAGATAATATAAATATAGAAATTTGTTTTATAATTAGAACTTAAAAGAGATTTGAGTCTTTTTTTTTAAGTGGAAAGATAAGATTTAAAATCGAATCTGTGTTCCTGTGTTCCTGTGTGATTGAGGACTGTGTTTTCTGTGATCCCTGTGTGTCCGTCTTTCTCTGATGTTTTTGCTACTTTAGATTCTGTTTTATGCAAAATAAGCAAATGTTTATGAATATGTATTAGTGAGAAGCAGATTTTTGACTTAGTGAACAGAATTTAAAATTTTGTAACAGATTTGCTTTGTTCAAATTTGATATAATCTCTTTCTCTTTTTCTTTAGCATATTGGAATAATCACTCATAGATGAAAAACCTCAGAACTATTGAATGCCTTGGGATAGCACTACTAAGAGACGGCTCGATTTTCAAAGCCACTTTGTGTAAATTCTAACACAACCCAGTTAAATTCTAATACAAGCCAGTTAACCAGTTAAATTCTGATACAAGCCAGTTCACTTGTATTCAGAGCTTATTTGGGCAGAGGGTTTCTCTATTTATTCCAGAATAGAATGGGCCACTACAGGCAGCTCCTCCCACTCTCCTGCTGCATCTCTGCCTCACTGCAGGCGTGGGTGCCGGCTCCTCCCACGCTGGTGCCATCACCGCCTCACTGCAGGCATGGCTGCTGGCTCCTCCCACGCTCTTGTCCATCACTGTCTCACTGCAGGCGTGGGTGCCGCCGCCTCCCACGCTCCTGTCCATCACTGCCTCACTGCAGGCGTGAGTGCCGCCTCCTCCCACGCTCCTGTCCATCACTGCTTCACTGCAGGCGTGGGTGCCGGCTCCTCCCGTGCTCCTGTCCATCACTGCCTCACTGCACGTGCTTTCTGTGCCACTCGGGGGGTGCTGATGTCACCACACAGGCAAGGGTTGGCACCCACGCCTGCAGTGAGGCAGTGATGGACAACATGGTGAAACCCCGTCTCTACTAAAAATACAAAAATTAGCAGGGTGTGGCGGTACCCGCCTGTAATACCAGCTACTCGGGAGGCTGAGGCAGGAGAATCACTTGAACCTGGGAGGTGGAGGTTGTGGCAAGTCGAGATTGTGCCACTGCACTCCAGCCTGGATGACAGAGGGAGAGTCTGTCTCAAAAAAAAAAAAAAGAAAAACAAAGAAACTTATTTTTTATTTTATTTTTTTATTATACTTTAGGGTTTTAGGGTACATGTGCACAATGTGCAGGTTTGTTACATATGTATCCATGTGCCATGTTGATTTCCTGCACCCATTAACTCGTCATTTAGCATTAGGTGTATCTCCTAATGCTGTCCCTCCCCCCTCCCCCCACCCCACAACAGTCCCCAGAGTGTGATGTTCCCCTTCCTGTGTCCATGAGTTCTCATTGTTCAATTCCCACCTATGAGTGAGAACATGCGGTGTTTGGTTTTTTGTCCTTGCGATAGTTTACTGAGAATGATGTTTTCCAGTTTCATCCATGTCCCTACAAAGGACACGAACTCATCATTTTTTATGGCTGCATAGTATTCCATGGTGTATATGTGCCACATTTTCTTAATCCAGTCTATCGTTGTTGGACATTTGGGTTGGTTCCAACTCTTTGCTATTGTGAATAGTGCTGCAATAAACATACGTGTGCATGTGTCTTTATAGCAGCATGATTTATAGTCCTTTGGGTGTATACCCAGTAGTGGGATGGCTGGGTCAAATGGTATTTCTAGTTCGAGATCCCTGAGGAATCGCCACACTGACTTCCACAATGGTTGAACTAGAAACTTATTTTTAAAAAGTGGGCTGGGCACGGTGGCTGACACTTGTAATTCCAACACAGTGGGAAGCTGAGGCAGGAGGATTGCTTGAGGCCAGATATTCAAGACAAGCCTAGACAACATGGTGAGATCCTGTCTCTAAAAAAATTTTAAAAATTAGCCAGTTGGCATACGCCTGTAGTCCCAGTCCCAGCTACTCAGGAAGCTGAGGCGGGAGGATCACTTTGGCCCAGGGGTTCCAGGCTGCAGTGAGCCATGATTGAACTACTGCTCTCCAGCCTGAGTGACAAGAGTGAGACCCTGTCTCTGGATTAAAAAAAAGAGAAAGAAAATATTTTCTCTGCCATTGGGACTAAAATAAAATATCCTTGGCCAGGCCCTGTGGCTCACGCCTGTAATCTCAGCATTTTGGGAGGCAGAGGCAGGCGGATCACGAGGTCAAGAGATCGAGACCATGCTGGCCAACATGGTGAAACCCTGTCTCTACTAAAAATACAAAAATTAGCCGGGCGTGGTGGCAGGTGCCTGCAATCCCAGCTACTCAGGAGGCTGAGGTAGAATCACTTGAACCCGGGAGGCGGAGTTTGCAGTGAGCCAAGATCGCGCCACTGCACTCCAGCCTGGCGACAGAGTGAGACTCCGTCTCAAAAAAAAAAAAAAATTTAAGAGGCCACATAGTCTTAAAAATATCGTACGCATATGCATGTGTGTATAGAAACATGTTCTAATGTAAGTTATACATGCTTATAAATGCATAGAAAAGAGGTTTGCAAGAATATGTTGGCCAGGCTGGTCTTGAACTCCTGGCTTTAAGTAATCCACCCGCCTCAGCCTCCCAAAGTGTGGGATGAGCCACCATGCCTGGCCCTAAATAGGTTTCTTTTCTCATGTACAAACCCTTCTCCAGTATCCAGGCCCTACCTGGAGAATTGTAAGGGGGATTCCCATCTGGGTGAAGGTGGGAGATGATGGTACGGAGAGGAGCCAAGTAAGGGAAAGTGTCTCTTGGCTGGTTTGGGCCAAAAGAGAAAAGCAAAAGGAAAGAGTGAATTTTATTTTAGTTTATATTTTGTTACTTTATTTTATGGAGTCTCATTATGTTGTCCAGACTAGGATGCAGCACTAATCACAAGCATGATTGTAGCACATTGCAGACAAGCTCCCGGGCTCAAGGGATCCTCCCGCCTCAGCCTCCCGAGTACCTGGGACGTGCAGGTTTGGGCCACCACGGCTGGCCTGGGAAGGGTAGGGGCTCTGAGCCTAGATTTTCCAGGACATGATGATAATACTACTGACAAATTAGAAACACTTTTTTTTTTAAAGGTGGAGGTCAGTTTTGTATAATTTATGATGTTTCAGATTCCAGTGAATTTCCTCTGGACAGTGGGGTGCAGAGAAGACTCTGATGGCATTTTCCACACTCGACTTTTCTGCTCATTGTGTTCTCAGAATGTAAAGAGCTGGGGTGCCATGCATTTCACTTTCCCTCCTTGGAGACCAGTTTCCAAAGCTTTAGAGCAGAGTGTTTTAAAGAAGCATCATGTAAACATAGGACGTATGATGAGAATATGAAATTGCCTGCTTGACATTTTATTTACAGTTGTTGGGAGTTAATAAGTCATATGTGTGTATTTTCCTCCTAGGTTCATTTTCCAGACACTGAAAGAGCAGAATGGCTAAATAAGGTAAGATTAGAGTATACCAACTACCATCTATCAGTGGAATTAGAGGATGAGATACCATCTTTCCATATTTGGGAATTTGCACGTTGGTAACATTTGAGCTTGTTTGGACTTTAGTGGGTTGGCTTCTGCTCCCCAAAGACCTCAGTCACAACAAATGCATTTCTTTTCTTTCCAGAGAGTGAGAACTGTCTCTTTGACTTGAGAAAAGTATAGGCATGTGTATATTTGTATCTCTGGCCACATGTCTTCTTTTCTGAACAGCCGGGGTTCCAGTCTATTTTATAATAATCATAAGTTTTAAGAAACATGACAAAGAAAGAAATAACTTACAAGAAACTGAATAATCAATAACAATCTTTTTTTTTTTTTTTCTTTGAAACGGAGCTTCACTCCTGTTGCCCAGGCTGGAGTGCAATGGCATGAGCTCGGCTCACCATAACCTCCACCTCCTGGGTTCAAGTGATTCTCCTGCTTCAGCCTCCCGAGTAGCTGGGATTACAGGCGCGTGCCACCACGCCTGGCTAATTTTGTATTTTTAGTAGAGATGGAGTTTCTCTCAGGCTGGTCTCAAACTCCCGACCTCAGATGATCCACCCACCTCAGCCTCCCAAATGGCTGGGATTACAGTTGAAGAACTGTATAAATATTATTAGTTTTCAGCACCAAGTTGAAACCACAAGACTTTTAGAAATCTTTAAATGTGCTGACATACTTAAACAGAATATTTAACTAGAATAACTAGTTCCTGCAACATATTGGTTAATCAGTAGCTGGTTTTTCTAATAACTTTAGAATTTAGATCATGTTGATTTTGCATAACAAGAAGATCCTCTCGCCCTTTATTTTCAAAACCAGGTTTGGTCTGTTGCGAGAGTTTCTCACGAGCACTCGTGTGTCATGCATTATAGCATTTTGTTTAAACTGAGTTCTTTTTCCTTTCCAGACTGTAAAACACATGTGGCCTTTCATTTGCCAATTTATAGAGAAGTTGTTTCGAGAAACTATAGAACCAGCCGTGCGGGGAGCAAACACCCACCTTAGCACCTTTAGTTTCACGAAGGTCGACGTGGGCCAGCAGGTCAGTGTTCTCTTAAGTATCCTCACATGTGCACACAGTCAGATTGCTGTGAAAACAAAAAACACATTTTTTTTTTTGAGACGGAGTCTCGCTCTGTTGCCCAGGCTGGTGTGCAGTGGCACTATCTTGGCTCACTGCAAACTCCGCCTCCCGGGTTCACACTACTCTCCTGCCTCAGTCTCCCGACTAGCTGGGACTACAGGCACCCGCCACCACACCCAGCTAATTTTTTGTATTTTTAGTAGAGACAGAGTTTCACTGTGTTACCAGGATGGTCTCCATCTCCTGACCTCATGATCCGCCCGCCTCACTCTCCCAAAGTGCTGGGACTACAGGCGTGAGCCACCGTGCCCGGCCGAAAAACACATTTTCTTTTAATTTTTTTTTTTCAGATAGGGCCTCACTATGTTGCCCTCCCTGGCCTCAGACTCCTAGGCCCAAGTGATCTTCCTGCCTCAGCCTCCCAACTAGCTGGGTATATGTGTTTTAAACAACTTCAACTGGGAGCGGTGGCTCATGCTTGTGATCCCAGCGCTTTGGGAGGCCTGAGCTTAAGAGTTTGAGACCAGCCTGGGCAACAAAGTGGGACTCCATCCCTACAAAAAAATTTAAAAGTTAGCTGGGTGTGGTGGTGCACGTGTGTGGTCGGAACTACATAGAAGGCTGAGGCAAGAGGATCACTTGAGCCCCAGGAGGTCAAGACTGCGGTGAGCCATGATCGCACTACGGCATTCCAGCCTGAGTGACAAAGCAAGACCCTATTTCAAAAAACAGACAGCTTCAAATTATGTTCTGAAGAAAATTGTTCACCAAGAAAGTCTACCAGGTGCCCCTGCATTTCCCACTCAGGCTCTGCCTCCAGCCGCAGTGCCCTTTCCCATCTGTCAGGAGGCTGCCCTGCTGCCCTGTCCCCCGCAGTGCCCTTTCCCATCTGTCAGGAGGCTGCCCTGCTGCCCTCTCCCCCGCAGTGCCCTTTCCTTTCTGTTGGGAGGCTGCCCTGCTGCCCTCTCCCCCGCAGTGCCCTTTCCTGTCTGTTGGGAGGCTGCCCTGCTGCCCTCTCACCTGTGGTGCCCCTTCCCGTCTCTGTCACTCAGGCTCTGCCTCCTGCCGTGGTGCCTTTTCCTGTCTCTGCCGGGAGACCGTCCTGCTTCCCTCTCGCCTGCACTGCCCCTTCCCATCTGCCAGGAGACTGTCCTGCTGCCTTCTTGTCCGCGGTGCCGTCTTGGCCATGTCAGCCTCCGTCGCATGGCTTCTCTTTAACACTGACTTTTTCTCCACCACGTGTCTTTCTGCTCCGTGTTCTTCTGTCAGCACGCCCTTTTCGGAAGCACTAGTTTTAAGTAGTCTTTCCTGTGAGCTAGTTTGATATGCGAATTCATGCTAAATGTGCAGTAATTGACAAGTTTAAGGTGTTTACCCCTCTCGGGATGTTAAAAAAGAAAACTACTAATGACTCTAATGCTGATATGTTAGGTACAACATTCATTACATAGGTGGAAGGAAAGACGGATTTTGTTAATGGAGTCACATTATATAAAAAGGAAAGCTGATACTTCCTAATACCACCTTTCGTAAAAGCCTCAAGAGTACATTTAGTTGATCATGGGAAGTTTTTCTTTTTCTATTTTTAAATCAGTGTTTAAATAAGTAGCAACAGTCCAAGGTAACATTGTTTTATATGCCTAAACACACAGTCCGCACACGTTGTTGCACACACAGCAGAGTCAGCACACAGACATCCCGGTACAGTGCGGTTCAGGGTTGTGATAGACGTGTCTGTGGTAGGGTCTGGCGTGGCCGCTGTGTATTTGCCACCTGTTAGTGGGCACCAGTGTACACCCCATGATCTCCAGGCTGCTGGCCACCTTTCTCCATCAGAGCTGACTTTGTGTGTGCAGAGAATGCTCTGTCTCAGAAGCAGTTACTCCAGACCCACTGCCTCCCGTGCAGCCTTACGTGTGACACCTGCCTGTATGTGCTGCTGCTTTTCCTGTGACATGCCTGAGGCGTGGCCATCCTGTGCAAGAGCCCACATCTCTACACGGGACGCCTGTAGGATGAGGCCATGTCTCTACACGCCTCTACACGGGACGAGCCCACGTCTCTACACGGTTCGCCTGTGGGATGAGCCCACGTCTCTGCATGGGACGCCTGTGGGACGAGCCCATGTCTCTGCATGGGACGCCTGTGGGACGAGCCCACGTCTCTGCATGGGACGCCTGTGGGACGAGCCCATGTCTCTGCACGGGACGCCCATAGGACACTTTCAGTGTTGACTTTACCTTCAACACCTAAAATGGTAACCACAGATGGGAAAAAACACAATTACAAGTTAAAGTGCCGTGTGAGTGCAGGTTAAAATCCCAGTGACAAGTTAAATGCTGTAAAGCAGGGGCTGCATGCTCTGTCTGTACATGGCCAGGTCATACATGTTTTAGCTCTGACTCCACCTTAAGTCTCTGTGGCACATTGTCCTGCTGTCTCTCCCTCCCTTCTTTTACAGCCCTTTGGCCAGGTGAAAACCATCCTAGCTCCAGGGCTGTAGAGTCAGGCCAAAGGCCACATTTAGCCTGTTATGCCCTAAGTTAGAGCATGTTCATGTTTGTGGATATTTAAAATTCCAATCTCAGCTGGGTTTATTTTAGGAATAATTTATGTTTGAGTTCCGTCACACACACTTTAAGTTTGATAACAGCTGAATAAGAAGATCCTTGGAGAATAGCAAGAGTGTTAAGAGGAGTGCTGAATCAATCAAGATAGCTTTGGCATTTTTATCTACTGTACCAGTGTCTTACAAGTGGCAAACCCAGGCTTTCTGATGAAGGGACGGATAGAATGGCATGTGGAGTCCTGTGCAGGGTCCTTGGCCAGACTGTGTGCTGACCAAGACCCCCAGCAGCTGGGCAATGTTGCCTTCTGGTGTTTGTCCTTCATTAGATAATGCCCAGTCACCTGGAGTGGGGTTGGTCCCTTCATCTCCACGTCATTTGGAGAGTATGTTATCTGATGCACCTCTTGCCTGCCCCATTTTCACTTATTGACATAGTGTGTTGATTGTGTTTTTTAGTGCAGTCTGTACATGGCTTAGCTAGTACCATAAAGAAAAAGCCTGGGAACCTGGGAGCACAGGAGGTGGCTAGACTCTCAAGTAAAGGCTTAGAGTTTGATTCCACAGCTAGTTGAGAGGTGTGATTTTAATACACTCATGTTTGTCAAGTAAGCAGTAGTACTCTAAAGGTAAGGTGCTTCTTTCATTTTTGAGACAGGGTCTCACTCTGTCACCGAGGCTGGAGTACAGTGGCGTGATCACCACTGACTGCAACCTCACCCCCCTGGGCTCAGTGGATTCTCCCTACCACAGCCTCCCAAGTAGCTGGGACTACAGGTGCACACCACCAAGCCTGGGGAGTTTTTGTAGAGATGGGGGTCTCCACTCAGGCTGGTCTCAAACTCTTAGGGTCAAGTGATTCTTCCGCCTCCACCTGCCGAAGTGCTGGGATTACAGCTTTGAGCCATTGTGCCTAGTTTTGTTTTTTTTTTAAGAGCTGGGGGTTCACTCTGTTGCCTAGTCTGGAGTGCAGTGGCACAATCATAGCTCACTGCAGCCTCAAACTCCTGTGCTCAAGCAATCGCCCCACCTCAGCCTCCTAAGTAGCTAGAACCACAGGCGTGCACTACCATCTTAGCTAATTTTTTTACTTTTTGTAGAGATAGGGTTTCACCATGTTGCCCAGGCTGGTTTAAATCTCCTGGCTTCAAGCAACCCTCTGCCTTGGTATCCCAAAGTATTGGAATTACAGACCCCAGCTGCCACGCCTGGGCATGAAGGTCTTAAGAAATGAAAAATTATGAGACATAAAGAATAAATGAAAGGAAGTTATGTTTCAAACATGGTAGTAAGGATGGAGCAGAGGGAAAGGGTCAAGTTAGATGCGAAGAGACGAGAGAAAGAAGCTTGAAAAGAGCACATACATATTGTTACACGTGCCGACAACAGCAATCATACCCAGTGCTTATTAACTGCTGTGGGCAAGGCATGCACTACTGTCTTGACATTTATTTTGTCACCTAATTTCACAGTAATCTCATGAAGTAGAGGCCATTGTTTTCTGCAGCTCACAGGGGAGGAAGCTGAGGAACAGGAGTTAAATAGCCAAAAATCAATCCGCACTCTGTTATGAAGGCGGAATTTTAATTCCTGTAGTAGTCTGAAATTTAAAGCTTGTTCTGTTTATCTCTATGCTATGTTACACGGTTTGATGTTTTTTTTTTTTTAACCTCTGTATTTTAAAATAAGCTACTTCTTATTTCAGCCCCTCAGGATCAATGGTGTTAAGGTATACACTGAAAATGTAGACAAAAGGCAAATTATTTTGGACCTTCAGATTAGGTAAGTTTTTATTTGTTATATTTGTGTCATGGTTAATGGCGTGTAATGTCATTTAGCTGTACCTGTAAGGTGGAGGATACAGTGAGCATACGTCTTACCTGCTGTTGATTGGAATTCGACTAAATTCTTGTTAGACATCCAAATATTATTTACCTTCTGGGTCTCAGTTTCTAATAGCCTCTGTAACTGCCATTCATAAAATGTGTTAAATAAAAAGAAGTTAAAGACACTACAAGAAAAGAAAACTGTGGACCAATATTCTTTATGAACATTGATTTAAAAAATCCTCAACAAAATACCAGCAAACTGAATTCAGCAGCATATTAAAAAGATTTTACACCATGACCAAGTGGGATTTATTCCCAGAATGCAAAGATGATTCAGCATACAAAAATTTGTCGATGTAATATACCACATTAAAAGGAAGGAAAAAAACAAACCATGTAATTATCTCAGTTGATGGAGAAAAAGCATTTAACAAAATTCAGTACCCTTTCATGATAAAAACACTGAATGAACTGGGAATAGAAGGAAACTAATTCAGCATAATAAAAACTGTATAAGAAAACCCCACAGTTAACATACTCAGTGGGCCGGGCGCGGTGGCTCACACCTGTAATCCCAGCAATTTGGGAGGCCGAGGCAGGTGGATCACAAAGTCAGGAGATAGAGACCATCCTGGTCAACATGGTGAAACCCCATCTCTACTAAAAATACAAAAAATCAGCCAGGCATGGTGGTGGGCGCCTGTAGTCCCAGCTACTCGGGAGGCTGAGGCAGGAGAATGGTGTGAACGCGGGAGGCGGAGCTTGCAGTGAGCCGAGATCATGCCACTGCACTACAGCCTGGGGGACAGAGGGAGACTCCGTCTCAAAAGAAAAGAAAACAAACAAACAAAAAGTCCACATTATACTCAATGGTCAAAAACTGAAAGCTTTTTCTTTAAAATCAGGAACACTGCAAGAATGCCCTCTTTCACTACTTCTGTTCAACACAATATTGGGAGTTCTAGTTGGAGCAGTTAGGCAAGAGAAAGAAGTAAAGGGCACCCAGGCTGGAAAGGAAGAAAGACATTTTATATATATATATATAAAATATATGTATGTATGTTTTTGTTCGGTTAGTTTTTTTTTTTTTTGAGACAGGGTCTTGCCTTATCACTCAGGCTGGAGTACAGTGGCGCAGTCTTGGCTCACTACAGCTTCAACCTCCCAGAATCAAGCGATCCCCCCACCTCAGCCTCCCGCGTAGCTGAGACTACAGGTACATGCCACCATGTGTGGCCAGCCATGTTTCCCAGGCTAGTGTCGAACTCCCGGGCTCAAGCGATCCACTCACCTTGGCCTCCCGAAGCTCTGGGATCACAGGCGTGAGCAACTGCACCCAGGGGAAGGAATTAATCTTTCTGTTTACAGTTGAGACGATCTCATATGTAGAAAACCCTAAAGATCCCACCAAAAAAAAAAAAAAAAAGAACTCTTGGAACTAAGAAATAAATTCAGCAAAGTAGCAGGATACAAAGTGAACACACTAAAATCAATTGCATTTTTATACACTAACAATTAACAATCCCAAAAGAAAATGAAGGAAACAATTTCATTTATAATAGAATCAAAAAGAATAAAATACTTAGGAATAAACTAAGGAGGAGAAAGACTTGTACACTGAAAACTAAAATATTGCTGAAAGAAATCAAAGAAGATACAAATAAATAGAAAAACATTCTATCTTCATTAATGGATTAGAAAACTTTTTTTTTATTATTATACTTTAGGTTTTAGGGCACATGTGCACAATGTGCAGGTTTGTTACATATGTATCCATGTGCCATGTTGTTTTGCTGCACCCATTAACTCATCATTTAGCATTAGGTATATCTCCTAATGCTGTCCCTCCCCCCTCCCCGCACCCCACAACAGTCCCCAGAGTGTGATGTTCCCCTTCCTGTGTCCATGTGTTCTCATTGTTCAATTCCTACCTATGAGTGAGAACATGTGGTGTTTGGTTTTTTGTCCTTGCAATAGTTTACTGAGAATGATGTTTTCCAGTTTCATCCATGTCCCTACAAAGGACATGAACTAATATTGTTCAGATGTTACTACTACCTAAAGCAATCCCAGATTTAATACAATCCCTATAATCATGAATCCGATAAGCAGTCATCATCCAGGATATATAGAGAACTCCTGAAATTCAACAACAGAACAACCAGACAGCCCTATTCAAAAATGTGGAAAGAACTTGAATAGACATTTCTCCAGGGAAGATACACAAATGGCTAGTAAGCACGTGGAAAGATACTGCCCATCACTAACCATTAGGAAAATGCAAATCTAGACGGTAATGAAATACCACCTAACACCTATTAGAAAGGCTACTGTCAAAAGAAACCCAGAAAATAACAGGTGTTGGTGAGATGTGGAGAAATTGGGACCTTTGTGCACTGTTGGTAGAAATGTGAAATGATACAGCTGCTATGAAAACAGTTCCTCAAAACCTTAAACATAAAATTACCATGTGATCCAGAAATCCCGCTTCTGTGTGCAGACCCGAAAGAACTGAAAGCCGGGACTTGAGCAGATATTTGCACACCCACATTCTTAACAGCATTTTTTACAATAGCTACAAGGTGGAAGCAGCCCAGGTATGCGTGGGCCGACGAAGGGATAAGCAGAATGTGGCCGATATGCCTTAAAAACACGGGACTCCTACTGCAGGCCGCCACATGCTAGACCTTGTGGACCTTATGCTGAAGGAAACAAGCCAGACACAAAGGGACAGCGTCTGCATAATTGCACTTGTGTGAGGTTCCTGGGGGAGTCAAAGTCATAGACAGAAGCAGAATGGTGGTTGCCAGGGCCTGGGGGCGGAAGGAATGGGGAGTTAGTGTTTAATGGGGGAAGAGTGTTCATTTTGCAGGTTGAAAAATGTTCTGGAGACGGAGGGTGGTGATGGTTGCATGTTACAGATGTGTTTAGTACCACCGAGTTGTACACTTAAAAATGATTATGAGGGTAGATTTTTTGGAGTGTTAATTAATTCATTTATTTATTTTGAGACAGAGTCTCACTCTGTTGCCCAGGCTGGAGTGCAATGGCACAATCTTGGCTCACTGCAACCTCTGCCTCCTGGATTCAAGCAATTCTCCTGCCTCAGCCTCCCGAGTAGCTGGGATTACAGGCACATGCCACCACGCCTAACTAATTTTTATATTTTTAAAAGAGACAAGGTTTCCACTTTGTTGGCCAGGCTGGTCTAAAACTCCTGACCTCAAGTGATCCGCCTGCCTCGGCCTCCCAAAGTCTTAGGATTACAGGCGTGAGCCACCATGCCCAGCCAAATTTTTGTGTATTTTAATACAGTGTTTTACATTGGAAAAAAATAGAAATTGAAGATCGCCAAATACCATGCCTAGCATAATAAAAATGGGCTTCCTTCCCCCCACATCCCCCATAGGGTCTCCCTCTGTCGCCCGGGCTGGAGGGCAGTGACGCAGCTATGGCTCAAAAGTGGGCTTCTCTTGTCCTTCATCCTCATTCTTCCTTGAGCTTGCTCAGGGCTTCCTGCTCTACGTGGGGCCTCACAACACACTGTGTGTGGTGCCCAGTGACTACTGTGCACTCAGAACAACCATGTGGTGTCTAGCAGCTCAGAGTTGTGTGCTTTTTTTGATCCTTTACTAAGGATCATTTTATTAAAATGATCATCTTTGAGTTTACAAAGTATTTAAATATAGTGAATGTACAAAGTTGGCACCAAGTTACCTTTATTTCAGAAAGAAGCATAGACTTTCTTTAATATGGAAAAATCTGCCTCTTTAAAATATTTGGTGCTAGGGCAAACGCCATTGTCATCAGTGGGATAAAAGAGGAGGCCCACGTATGTCTTGGGTCAGGCTGTGCCCCAGGAGGACGATCCACTGGGCTGATACCGGGCTCTTCTTGAGGGTCGGAGCCTCGTGCTGTTGTCCAGTGTCTCCTGCACCGAGCGACTTTGAGTCCATCAGTCAGTGGATGCCGTTTTGAAGGTGCAGTCTGGTTTCATGATTAGCTGCCATAATATACACCAAGTATCCTGCTCAGATTTATGTCTCTGAACAAAATACGCATCAGTCTGGTTTCAGGGTTAGCTGCCGTAACATATGCCAAGTATATTGCTCAGATTTATGTCTCTGAACAAATATGCATTCTGCTTTGTTGTGAGTTCCAGACAAGCACTTTAACTAAATTGGCAGGCAGTAGAGATGGGGAAGGAGTAATTGAAAAGTATTAGAAAATAAAATGATCAAGGCCAGGTGCAGTGGCTCATGCCTGTTAATTCCAGAAGTTTGGGAGGCCAAGGTGGGTGGACCCCTTGAGGTTAGGATTTCAAGACCAGCCTAGCCAACACAGTGAAACCCCATCTCTACTAAAAATACAAAAATTAGCTGGGCGTGGTGGCACACACCTGTAATCCCAGCTACTCAAAAAAAAGAAAAGAAAATGATCAAGTCATAGAATGAAGAAAAGGAAAGTTTTTTTAATAGTTTTGTAACAGGTTATTGGTGATTTCACCAACTAGGTAGAGAGTAATTCTCAATGAGAGGAATCTGTAGATATTGCCTTTAACACCAGGACAGTAAATATTGGAAGAAACTTATCCCAGATTCCTTTTGTTACTATATTGCTTATCTGCTTAGACATTCCCTTTCTAGCATTTATCAAACTTACCGACAAACATTGTCAGGTAGGAGTGTGACATCCTACCTCCAGAAGCCAAGGGTTGGGGTCAGGTCCTACACTAACCCATGAAAAAGTATTTGACATTTCATGTTTATATTAAAAACAGATGCAGATCTTTAGCATCATGTTTGTTTCATATTAATATTGGAAATGACTTAATCATTGAGTAAAATTGAGGACCCAGACAGATACACTGTTTCCAGTCTTTGATGTCATAGAGGCCTAGGGCACTGTGAGATTTTTCATGATTGGGAAGCAAGGTGTGAAATTCATTTGTGTGAAATGAAATTAAACTTTTTAATGTTTTAAACATCAGATTTATAAGGTAAGAAAACTACATTTCATCAAAAGACAGCTTCAGATGTTGCAGTTTGTTATTTACATCTTCTTTTGAACATGGACATATATTTAGTTAAGTTTTTTATATATAAGACCAACAACAACCACAGCCATTGATTGATGGATTGAGAGTATTCCTCCCAATGTCATAGCAGTGTTGGATCTGATAACAGCCTGCAGACCTGGGGCAGTAAAATACTGTAATCTGATGAGCCACATTTTACAGTTTTTACCTACAATCTGATTTGGTTGCTTTACTATCATTTTATTCACATTATACATCTTGCAGGTCTATAATGATGAAGACCTGCATTTCACTCACATTATGTAACACAGAATTTTTTCTTTGTTAGTTTTGTAGGAAATTGTGAGATTGATTTGGAGATCAAACGATATTTTTGTAGAGCTGGTGTGAAAAGTATCCAGGTAAGTTTTTTGTTTTTTTGTTTTAATTGTACAAGTTTCTAAAGTTCTCCAAGCTGTATTCAAAAATAAAATTAGGAAGTTTTTTTAGCTTGGAATTTTTTTGACGTTCAGTTTTTAGCTGTAGGTCATAGTTGAGATAAATAAGTCACATACTCAAAAGTTACTAAGATGCACATGCAAACTCTTTGCGTTAAACGGCCCTACAGAATGTTTTCTGTGACATACTTTGGTTTCCTCTTTGAGTTTAGATTCATGGTACCATGCGGGTGATCCTGGAACCGTTGATTGGAGATATGCCCTTAGTTGGAGCTTTGTCTATTTTCTTCCTTAGGAAACCAGTAAGTCAATATTTATTTCATTTTTATTTTCCCATTTGGTGACAAAAATACATAGCCGTGGAAGAATATATAAAGTGGAGAAACAAAATTTTATCACCTCACCGTTGTCCCTTTCTGTTGCGTGAATCTTGTGGGAGTTTTTTGTATTTCTTTGTGCCTTAACTGAGAGCTCATCTCCTGATAAGCAGCTCTCTTTCCTGATTATAAAAATGTTACAAAAATTTGAAAACATGAACTTCTTCAGAAGTGTGGGTCTTAGCTCACATTTTATTCACCACCTCACTGAATATGATTTATAGATATTTGCTCATTTAATCCTCATAACTCCATAGCTAAATATTAACGTTGTTTTCTTTTACTGTTCAGAAACTGAGATTTTGAAAGTCTTATTTTTCCAAGTCACACAATAAGAGCCTGTATACAGATCCAGTTTAGTCTGATACAGAGCTCGTGTTCCTGAACACTTTGTTGAGAAGACTCATCTGTAAACCTCCCTCTTCTCCCCTCCAGAGATAAGGGCTGCCATAATTAGCATGCATCTCCTTCCTCGTTTGGGGTGTGTTTAATGAACTGTACCTACAGTTTTATATACAGGTTGAATATTTTCGGAGATGCTTGGGACCAGATTTGTTTCAGGTTTTGTAATATTTGCATTAGACTCCAGTGAGTATTTCCTTTGAGTATGATGCTAGTACTCAAAAAGTTTCTGATATTGAAGCATTTTGGATTTTTAGATTAGGGATGCTGAACCTATACTGTGTTGTTGTTGTTGTTGTTTTAAAGTAGTGAATACTATTTGTTATTTCCCACAAAACCAAGACAATAGAACTGTTACTCCGACCAGACAGACTCCTTCCTCCTTCCCTGGGCTCCCGCAGCTTGTGGCCGGCATCTCCCTTTGCTGCCCCCCGTGTTCATTGTGCTCCGGGTCGTCTTCTCCAGGTGCACACTGCCCACATTGTTGTCTGTATCAACCCACACCTCGCTGCTACCTCCCTGTGCCTTTTCCTTTGCCGCAGAAGGCTTTCTTCGCCCCTTTTGTTTCACTTACTTTCAGCAATTTCTGCACAGTTATTGTTAGCTCTTTGAAAGCAAAGATCATAACTGTCTCCTTAGAGTTTGGCAAATGAATGATGCAAGATGTGCCATTGATGAGTCCTTTATGGAAGTACCTTCAACGTCATTTGTAATTTAAAGTAGGAATATTAATTCATATAATTTGATTCAAATAACATTACAAATTGTCATTTGGCTTTTAAAATATGGGTTTATCTATGCCTGTCATAAACTAAGTTTACTACAGCTTGTACTTTTTCTGTATAAAAACAAGTGTCATCACTTTCTGTTATGAATAAAATAATTGTTCTGATTTTCTTGTTACTGAAATAATGGGCTTATTTTGAATCGATTTTATTTTTATTTTAGAAATTTCTTTTTTTATTATTATACTTTAGGTTTTAGGGTACATGTGCACAATGTGCAGGTTTGTTACATATGTATCCATGTGCCATGTTGGTGTGCTGCACCCATTAACTCATCATTTAGCATTAGGTATATCTCCTAATGCTGTCCCTCCCCCCTCCCCCCACCCCACAACAGTCCCCGGAGTGTGACGTTCCCTTTCCTGTGTCCATGAGTTCTCATTGTTCAATTCCCACCTGTGAGTGAGAACATGCGGTGTTTGGTTTTTTGTCCTTGCGATAGTTTACTGAGAATGATGTTTTCCAGTTTCATCCATGTCCCTACAAAGGACGTGAACTCATCATTTTTTATGGCTGCATAGTATTCCATGGTGTATATGTGCCACATTTTCTTAATCCAGCCTATCGTTGTTGGACATTTGGGTTGGTTCCAAGTCTTTGCTATTGTGAATAGTGCCACAATAAACATACGTGTGCATGTGTCTTTATAGCAGCATGATTTATAGTCCTTTGGGTATATACCCAGTAATGGGATGGCTGGGCCAAATGGTATTTCTAGTTCTAGATCCCTGAGGAATCGCCACACTGACTTCCACAATGGTTGAACTAGTTTACAGTCCCACCAACAGTGTAAAAGTGTTCCTATTTCTCCACATCCTCTCCAGCACCTGTTGTTTCCTGACTTTTTAATGATGGCCATTCTAACTGGTGTGAGATGGTATCTCACTGTGGTTTTGATTTGCATTTCTCTGATGGCCAGTGATGATGAGCATTTTTTCATGTGTTTTTTGGCTGCATAAATGTCTTCTTTTGAGAAGTGTCTGTTCATGTCCTTCGCCCACTTTTTGATGGGGTTGTTTGTTTTTTTCTTGTAAATTTGAGTTCATTGTAGATTCTGGATATTAGCCCTTTGTCAGATGAGTAGGTTGCAAAAATTTTCTCCCATTCTGTAGGTTGCCTGTTCACTCTGATGGTAGTTTCTTTTGCTGTGCAGAAGCTCTTTAGTTTAATTAGATCCCATTTGTCAATTTTGGCTTTTGTTGCCATTGCTTTTGGTGTTTTAGACATGAAGTCCTTGCCCATGCCTATGTCCTGAATGGTATTGCCTAGGTTTTCTTGTAGGATTTTAATGGTTTTAGGTCTAACATTTAAGTCTTTAATCCATCTTGAATTAATTTTTGTATAAGGTGTAAGGCAGGGATCCAGTTTCAGCTTTCTACATATGGCTAGCCAGTTTTCCCAGCACCATTTATTAAATAGGGAATCCTTTCCCCATTTCTTGTTTTTGTCAGGTTTGTCAAAGATCAGATAGTTGTAGATATGCGGCATTATTTCTGAGGGCTCTGTTCTGTTCCATTGATCTAGGTCTCTGTTATGGTACCAGTACCATGCTGTTTTGGTTACTGTAGCCTTGTAGTATAGTTTGAAGTCAGGTAGCGTGATGCCCCCAGCTTTGTTCTTTTGGCTTAGGATTGACTTGGCGATGCGGGCTCTTTTTTGGTTCCATATGAACTTTAAAGTAGTTTTTTCCAGTTCTGTGAAGAAAGTCATTGGTAGTTTGATGGGGATGGCATTGAATCTATAAATTACCTTGGGCAGTATGGCCATTTTCACGATGTTGATTCTTCCAACCCATGAGCATGGAATGTTCTTCCATTTGTTTGTATCCTCTTTTATTTCATTGAGCAGTGGTTTGTAGTTCTCCTTGAAGAGGTCCTTCACATCCCTTGTAAGTTGGATTCCTAGGTATTTTATTCTCTTTGAAGCAATTGTGAATGGGAGTTCACTCATGATTTGGCTCTCTGTTTGTCTGTTATTGGTGTATAAGAATGCTTGTGATTTTTGTACATTGATTTTGTATCCCGAGACTTTGCTGAAGTTGCTAATCAGCTTAAGGAGATTTTGGGGGGTTTTCTAGACATACAATCATGTCATCTGCAAACAGGGACAATTTGACTTCCTCTTTTCCTAATTGAATACCCTTTATTTCCTTCTCCTGCCTGATTGCTCTGGCCAGAACTTCCAGCACTATGTTGAATAGGAGTGGTGAGAGAGGGCATCCCTGTCTTGTGCCAGTTTTCAAAGGGAATGCTTCCAGTTTTTTGAATCGATTTTTAAGTACACGAAACATGGGAACATCCAAAAACTCCTAGGTCATCTTTGTCAAATTTTACTGTTAAAATTAAATTTTACTATTCAGGAAGTTAAGAGATTTGTAAGATTTAAAATTAATGTGTTTTTTTTTCACATACCAGTCATTAAAAGTCCTGTATGTTTAAGAAATGAACTTCATTCGTGACCAAAAAAACCTCAGTAATCTTAACAAATTGCTAAGTATTTGTAACTTACCCATCTTTAGCCAGGGACATTTTTAACAATTTAGAGAAAGACCTTTTTAAAAAGTTCATTTCAGAATGTAACAAAATCCAAACCTTTAAATCTTCTTCAAAATTTAATCGTGCTCTTACTTAGTCTGATCTTCCATAGATGACTTTACTTTTAAAATAACGTATTAACTTCCAAATGAAATTTAGTGCTCAGAAAAGAAGGATGGGGCTGAAAAGTTCAGAGTCACTCATTTCCTTATATGGTGAGTAAAGTCATCAAACGTGCTCCCAGTGAAAAGGAAATTTTTCAGTTTCTTTTACTGGAAAATATGAGAACAGAGTTACTGCTGGCTGCCAAGTAATTCCTCCTCATCCTGGTGAAAGATATTTCTAGAAGGGTTTTTATTTTGTGGGGTTTTTTTATTTCTTTTTACTATTTGGATGATTTAGAAACCCTTACGAAACCTTTCTACATTTTTCTACTTGTTGGCTTGTTTAGTTTTTATAATGTAGAACTTGTTGAAGGAAAAAACCCCTAAATATTGCTGAAGTGATGAAGTTGGAGTGTAGGTGAAGAAGGCCGTGGTTAAGTGACAGACGTGTGTGTTTGACAGCCTGGTTTTCCACTCCTAGTCCTTTCTCTTACTGTAGCCTTTGAACAACTTATTTCTCTAAGCCTCAGTTTTCCCATCTGTAACATGGGAGGACAGTAATACCTACCTCACACAATTAAATCTGAAAATTAAATGCCAATGAATGTTAACTACTTAGTATAATACCTAACACATAGTAATCTTCATATTTTAAGAAATTAAATATTTCTCCTACATGTAGGTTTAGTCCTGACACTGGAGGTGATTTATTTATTTATTTATTTATTTAGAGACAGAGTTTCACACTTGTCACCCAGGCTGGAGTACAGTGGCGCAATCTCGGCTCACCGCAACCTCCACCTCCCGGGTTCAAGTGATTCTCCTGCCTCAGCCTCCTGAGCGGCTGAGATTACAGGCACCCACCACCATGCCCAGCTAATTTTTTTCTATTTTTAGTGGAGACGGGGTTTCACCATGTCGGCCAGGGTGGTCTTGAACTCATGACCTCGGGTGATCCACCCACCTTGGCCTCCCAGAGTACTGGGATTACAGGCGTGAGCCACCGTGCCCAGCCACTAGAGGTGAATTATCCGTAAGGAGAAAAGCTCGGATAAATGTTCTTCCAGCCCAATGCAGAGGTGCTGGCTGCTGGCATCTTTTGAACCGCAGATTCCATTTCTTCCTCTGTAAAATGGAAACAGTGTCTTCTGTTATGAGAAGAAATTGAATCCTATCAGCCAAGGACTCCAGAAATTGATGTGCTTTAAGCAAATGGGGATAAAAAGGAGAGGAATTTATTTAAAAAATAAAAATAGCATATATTGATGTCTCATGACATGTACAGGGGACTGCAGTTGAGTCTCAGGAACAGAATGGAACCAGGAATTTGAAAGCCTTCGTGACTGTCTCCACCTCTGCTCGCTCTCCTCTCCCTCTGAGACTAGCTTCATCTGGTGCGGCAGTCCACGTGTGGAATAGCATGCCTGCCAGCACTTCAGAGAAAGCATTGCGTCTTTGTGTATCCTTGGCCTCTCCCCTCTGCCTTCCAGAGTACTGGGATTACAGGTGTGACCCATTCCAGCTGGGTCAGATACCAACCCCTGGACCAGCTGGGGGTAGGAGGGTTGCAGTGTTTGAACAGGGCTCCCTGAAGCCCATTCTTACAGCCTTGCAGATGAGGCTGCAGTGAGTTCCAGAGTCAGGGCCATAGGCACATCCACAGACTCAGACCACACATTAGTAACTGGGAGTTTTTGCAGTATTTATCATGCTGTTTTCACCGACTTTCTGGGATCTGTGGTTTGATGTTTATATTATTCTGGACAGTCTTGCCCACCCCTAGTAGAGGGGGTACAGAGGAGCTTCCTGTTGTCCTGGTCCATCCTGGGTCTTGGGGCCAGAGCTCTCCCAGAGACCCTGCTGCTCCTCCCTGTGCCTTGTGTCTTTGGCGGGTCTTTTGCAGGAGAGTCTGCACCTGCCCCAGCAATACAGGGTCTCTACCGGCCTGGGACATTGCCCTACCACGTCCTTAAGGGAGCTCTCCCCAGCTGCAGTGGGTCCTCAAGGTGCTTCCCTCCCCCATGGCTTCTGTCCCTTAAGGTGGAAGGTGGGGCAGGGCTTGCTTTGTGCCCTTCTACAGTGGCAGCTGCCTCCTCCTGGGCTCCCCCCAATGGGAAGTGTCTTCCCTGGGGCCGTCTTTGCACACCAGGGATGCAGGTGCCACCATGTGATGTGCACACCTCTGTGGTTCTCTGGCTCACCCACACTTGGCCTGTGGGCTTTCATTAGGATCTGGCTGGAGTCATCTCACTTGTTTTGTGGGGATCTCGTCCTCCTTCAAGTTCAGCTCACTCCTGCCTCTCCTCCCTCGGAGCTGCCCGGAAGGAGGGGTTTCAGGCTGGCTGGTGGCTCAGGATGTCAGCTCTCCTGTGTGGTCAAAAGTGAAGCTCTCAGAAGTCCTGGGACTTAGAAACATAAGAAAAACATTTTTGAACTTTACCAACAGCCCCGATCTGCTAAATAAGAAACTGGAGAAAGGTGGGAACCCTGAGTTTGTATTTCCAACAGACTTCCCAGGCGGTTCTTGTTCTGAACTGTGGAGCTCGATGCAGCCAGGACGCCAGGCATACAGCACATGGTCAGGTGCCAAGTGGCTGCCCTGGAACTGTAAATGTTACCCACACCCGTCACAACGGATTAGGGAACGTAGAGAGAAGAGGGGCATCTGTGCTCTTATGAAATACGTGGATCCATCTGTGTCGTTGCAGTTGAAACCTGACATTGTTTTCCGATCATGGAGCACGGTACACGTTCTGCTTCTCATAGAAGAGCCACAACAGCTCAGAGGTGACTTCCTGTCCTTTGGAAACGCCTGTTCCACTGGCTTTTCAGTTTCCTGAAATAGCTCAGCCCTCCAGAGGCGAGGCTCCCAGCATCCTGAGGCACGTGTCCGTGGGGAAGGAGGGGCACGCTAATTTTAGTTGCTTTTCCAAAGGCGCCTTCTAAAGCCAGGCCTTTATCGGGCCCTGCTGGTGGCTTCTCCATGGTGCCCTCGTGTGGACCTCAGACTGGGCTTTGGAGCCTCCCTGTCTCACACACCCATTTTGTCCTTCCCACACTCGTTCTCTCTCACACTTGTTCTTTCACACTTGTCCGCACTCATTCTCACACACGTTCTCACACGGTTTCATTCTCACACATTTGTTCTCATGGACACACATTTTCACACTTGTCCTCACACATGCTTGAGCTTCCATACTCATTCTCACACTTGTTCTCATGCAGACTCGTTTTCACACTTGTTCTCACACTCGTTCTTTCATACGTTTCTTTGTTCTCACATACCCACTTATTTCACGTTCTCATTCTTTGTCACACACCCTTGTTCCTTCACACTCATTCTTGCTTTGTTCTCACACTCCCACTTTCACGCTAGTTCTCACACTCATTCCCACATTTTCTCACACGTGCTATTCCACTCACACTTGTTCTCACTCGTTTCACTCCTCCTCACGGTTCTCACACACTCACTTATTTCACACTCGTTCTCACACACATTCTCATACTTTCAACACTCAGATTTCACACCCACACTTGTTCTCACCCTTTCTTTGACACCCCTCACATCTCTCACTTCGTTCTCACCCTCGTTCACTCACATTTGTTCTCGTTCTTTCACACTCACACCTCTCACACTTTGTTCTCACACACTTGTTGACTGCCACACTTTGTTCTCACATTCGTTTCACACTTGTTCTCATTCTTGTTCTCGTAGTTGTTCTCACATGTTCTGTCTTACATTCGTTCTCACACTTGCTCTTATGTTCTGACTCGTTCTCCCATATTCTCACACTTGTTTTCTCTCTCACGCTCATTCGCACATTAGTTCTCTGTCCCTCTTTCTCACACAGATTCACACTTAGCCTCTCACACTTTTCCTCTCACATTCTCACTCATACACACGTGTTTCCTTTCTCTCTTCCCACTCGCTCCCTCCGTCATTACAGCCTCTGGCTTTTGCTCCTTCACCGTTTCCCGTGCTCAGGGACAGGCCTTTCAGTGCCTTGAACATGGGGACCCGTTTGCCTGGCGCCTTCTTTCTTGCATTCAAATCTCTCTTCCTTTCAAAAGCCAGCTGAGTCCTTTCCTGCCACAATTCCTGCTCCTGCCTCCGTGATGATTAGTTTCTCTGAACTTCAGCAGCACTTAAATGTATCTCAGTCTTTTCAGCAAGGCCCACGTGGGCATGCCCTCTGTTGCCTGACAAGCTTATACTGACTTCCTCGTTTTGTGTTTTTAATACTCCGTCGTTGATAGTTAATATTCTTTTTGAGGTTTTGTTTTAGACAAAGTAATGAAGTTGTTTTTCTGAAATGATTCTAAGACAAGTGGTCAGAAATAGTCTCTGTTTGTTTGGTTTATATTTGGTCAGTTGTGCTTTGATTATAGATGGTTCCTCATCTGAGATTAAAGTGGGACAGAATTCAGAAGGAAAAGGGTAAATGTTCGCTGTAATGCTCACTTACACGGCACATGTGCTAGTCCTTGATAGTGGCGAGAAAGATCTTCATTGCTCAAAGGGATTTCCAGGGAAGGAAGCCTTCAGGTGATGACTGTGGTCGCAGGCAATGGGCTTGGAGCCAGGCGCGTGGCTTCTGTGCATTGTCTGACTTAGTCCTCACAGGATGGGATTGTTCGCATATTACTGGTGAGGAAAATAAAGGCCAGTTTATCATTAAAATGGGAACTTTGGTAGGGATGCTTCTAGTATTGAAATTTATTCTCTAAAATCTCCCAAATTGTACTTTAAAGTTTAGAAACTTTGTTCTTGAATGGTCTCTTTCGTAGGTAGTCATTCTCAGTGACAGATTTGGAAATGGATGTTTAGGGTGTCACAATAATGGGGGCTGGGGCCCCTATTGCCCTTAGTGGCAGAAACCAAGATGGATGCTGACCACTTAAATGTCTTGTGCCTGTCAGTGTTGTGCAGCAGAGGACTGCCCCTCCCCACCCAAGGGCCAAGAACCCCCGTTCATAAGCTCTGCATAGCCTCTGTAAGCAAATACCCGAGTCAAGGTAGCTAGGCTTAGAAGCAAATGTGGGCTGGGGCTGTCTGCCGGTCATTCCACTTAGAGAGACTTAGAAGCAAGTGAGAAGTCAGTGAGCAAGATGAGGCACATCAGAGACAGGAGCAGATTGGACGGTTTAGAGCAGAAGGGGCCGCAGCACCGTCTGCACAGCCGTCCTTAAAAATCAGTCGTTTCTTCCCATGTGGGTCCAGTGAAAAGATGAGGATTTCATTCTGTCCTTGGCTTATCTAGTTGTGAAAGGCAAAAAGTTACAGATAAGATTACTCCTCTAGGTCTCAGTTTACTTACCTGTGAAACTAAAATAAACGATTTTCTCAGTTCTAGGACTAACTGTAAATTTGAAGACCCACTTTTTAGCCTAGTTTTATGTGTAATTTTCAAAATGTATGTCTGTTTGGCTTCTTTTTTTCTTGAGATGGAGTCTTGCTGTGTTGCCCAGGCTAGAGTGCAGTGACTATTCACAGAAAGAATCATAGATTGGAGCACACTACTACAGCCTCACACTCCTGGGCTCAAGCAATCCTTGTGCCACTACACCTGGATCTCTTGCTTTGTTTTTGAGCTTACTCCAATAACCCTTTATGCTCTTTGCTATAAATAGAAACTTCTCCCTACGTTTGATGCCTTTGATCTTTTGCTTTGATAGGCAAGAAGCCGTCTTTCGGGTTTCTAGATAGGCTTAAGGAAGTTTTATCTAGATAGTTCGCCTACAAGAAGAGCATTAATACTACCCATTTATGGAGGTTTTACTTGCCAAATTTGGGCAGTTTTTATCATTTAAAATGTAGCAAAACATTTATGTCAGTGCCCTCCCAGGCCTTTAAAGTCTTCATGTAAAACAGGAGGCTAGCGGTTTTGTCAGCTGTAAAGTTGCATCTTCTGTTCCTTCAAACAGAAACATACTTTTTAATCTAAACAAGTGGATACTTTTCTTGGGGGCATGCTAAAAAAAATAAATAAATAAAAGTTGAGGCCAGCCAGTCACACGGTGTGATGTCATTTTTACATAGCACCTTTATACACGATATAAAAAAGTAGGTTTCTTGCATCGACTGCAAACATGTTTTGTACTCTGTGGATCCGAATCTTGGTGAGGAGAGCATTGCACCCCGCAAAAGGCTGATGCGTCAGTTAGCTGGAGAGACAGTGCCATCATTCTGGGTTGCAGTTCTGGTGAAGTACGTAGGATGTTAACACTGCTGATGGAAATGGTTTTCAGATTGCCACATGGAATAATAGTATGGAACGTGAAATTTCAGGAATAGGAGGAGATTCTTTCATTATTTTCCTCCTTCCACTTTGTACATTTTTTCAATAGCCTGCAACTAGTTACATTTATCTTTTTTTTTTTTACATTTTTATCCATAATACAATTAACTTGACTAAAGCCAGTGTCTGTTTCATGTAAATATATTAACAGGTCCAAAATCACCAACTAAAATTAGCTTTATACTGACTTTTTCTAAAGTCAGTCCTTGTCTCACCCAAATATTTTAACAAGTCCAAAAATACCACATAGCTACTTGGAACCATATTAAAATCTCATTATAACATAAATTTCAAGTTTTCTACGTTACGGATTTCTCCTTGAAAGATAATGACATTGAAAAATGCTCTTAAGAGAGTTGTTAATTCTGTTTCCCAAAACTTCCTGGATAAAACAATTCTACCTTAATGCTATTAAGACTATGCTAGGTGGTTTTTTCTTTAAGTAACAAGACAGACGTATAAAATATGAATACGACATTTAAGATGAAAATGTTCACGGGCACACCTCGCTTTATTGTGCTCTGCTTTATTGCACTTCGTAGATACTGTGTTTTTACTGGTTGAAAGTTTATGGCAGCCCTGTGAAAAATAAGCCTGTCCATGCTGTGACATGAACAGCATGTGCTCACTTCATGGCTCTGTGTGATGTTTCGGCAATTCTCGCAGTATTTCACACTTTTTCATTATTATTATATCTGTGACTGTGATCTGTGGTCAGTGATCTTTGTTGTTTCTAATGTAATTGTTTTGGGGCATCACAAACCATGCCCATGTAAGATGGCGGATTAGTCCATTCTCACACCGCTGTAAAGATACTACCTGAGACTGGGCATTTTATAAAGAAAGGAGGGTTAATTGACTCAAGGTTCTGCATGGCTAGAGAGGCCTCAGGAAACTTACAGTCATGGCAGAAGGCAAAGGGGAAGTGAGGCACGTCTTACATGGTGGCAGGAGAGAGAGAGAGAGAGCACGCAGGAGAAACAGCCACTTTTAGAACTATCAGAACTCGTGAGAACTCCCTCACTATCATGAGAATAATAGGGGAGAAACTGTGCCCACGCCAATCACCTCCTACCAGGTCCCTCCCTCAACACGTGGAGATTACAGTGCGACATGAGATTTGGGTAGGGACACAGAGCCAAACCATATCAAGTGGCCAGGTTAATTTGTAGATGTTGTATCTTCTGACTGCTCCACTGACTGACTGTTCTCCTATCTCTCCCTCTCCTGGATCTCCCTACTCCCTGAGACACAACAATATTGAAATTAGGCCAATTCACAACCCTGCAGTGCTCTTTATGTATTCAAGTGAAAGACAGAGTTGCACACCTCTCACTTTCAATCAGAAGCTAGGTGGCTCACGCCTGTAATCCCAGCACTTTTGGAGGCTGAGTGGGGCGGATCACTTGAGGTCAGGAGTTTAAGAACAGCCTGGTCAACATAGTGAAAACCCCTCTCTACTTAAAAAAAAAAAAAAAAATTAGCTCGGCGTGGTAGTGTATGCCTGTAGTTCCAGCTACTTGGGAGGCTGAAGCAGGAGAATCACTTGAAGCTGGGAGGCAGAGGTTGTAGTGAGCCAAGATGGCACCATTGCACTCCAGCCTGGGCAACAGAGCAAGACCTTGTCTCAAAAAAAAAAAAGCGAAGCTAGAAATGGTTAAGCTTAGCAAAGAAGCCATGTTGAAAGCCAGCACAGGCTGAAAGCTAAGCCTCTTGTGCCAAACAGCCAAATTGTAGATGCAAAGGAAATATTCTTGAAGGAAAATAAAAGTGCTGCTCCAGTGAACACACCAATGGTAGAGAAACAGCCTTCTTGCTGATAGGGAGAAGGTTTTAGTGCCTGGAGAGATGATCAGCCCAGACATTATATTTCCTTAAGCCAGAGCCTAATCCACAGCAAAGTCCTAACTATCTTCACTTCTGTGAAGACTGACAGAGGTGAGGAAGTTGCAGAAGAAAAGTTTGAAGAGGTCGGTTTATGAGGTTCACGGAAAGAAGCCATCTCCATAACATAAAAGTGCAAGTTAAAATAGAAGGTTATCCAGAAGATCTAGCTAAGATCATTGATAAAGGTGGCTCCACTAAACAACAGATTTTCAATGTATATTAAACATCCTTCTGCTGGAAGAAGATGACATCTGGAACTTTTCCAGCTAGAGAGGGGAGGTCAGTGCCTGCCTTCAAGGCTTCAAAGGACAAGCTAACTGTCTTGTCACAGCTAATGCAGGTGGTGACTTTAAGTTGAAGTAAGCACTCATTTCCCATCCTGAAAACCATAGGGCCCTTAAGAATCATGCTAAATCTACACTGCCTGTGCTCTATACCTGGAAAAACAAAGCCTGGATGACAGCACACCTTTTTACACCCTGGTTTACCAAATATTTTCAGCCCACTATTGAGACCTGCTGCTCAGAAAAAAAAGAGTCCCTCAAAATATAACTGCTCATCAGCAGTGCACCTGGTCACCCAGGAGCTCTGATGCAGATGTACAAGGAGGTGAATGCTGTTTTCTTGCCTGCTGACACCTCATCCATTCTCCAGCCCATGGATCAAGGAGAAATGTCAACTTTCAAGTCTTATTATTTAAGAAATACATTTTGTAAAATGATAGCTGCCACAGACAGTGATTCCTCTGATGGATCTGGGCAAAACCTCCTGGAAAGGATTCACCATCCTAGATGCCATTGAAAACAGTAATTCATGAGAAGAGACAAAATATGAACTTAACAGGAGTTTGCAAGAAGTTGATTCCAACTCTCATGGATGACTTTGAGGGGTTTAAGACTTCAGTGGAAGAAGGAAGTGCAGGTGGAAGGGAAATAGCGAGAGAACTGTAGTTAGAAGTGGAGCCTGAAGAGGGGACTGAATTGCTGCAGTCTCAGGATCAAAGTTTAAGGACGAGAAATTGCTTCTTATGACTAACAAAGAAAGTGGTTTCCTGAGATGGAATCTACTCCTGGTGAAGATGCTGCAAACATTGTTGAAATGACAATAAGCAATTTAGAATATCCCATAAATTTAGTTGATAAAGGAGTAGCAGGGTTTGAGCGGATGACTCCGATTTTGAAAGCTGTTCTGTGGGTAAAATGCTATCAAACAGCATGGCATGCTACAGAGATCTTTTTTGAAAGGAAGAGTTAGTCAATGCAGCAAACTTCACTGTTGTCTTATTTTGGGACGTTGTCACAATCACCCTAACCTTCAGCAGCCACCACCCCAGTCAGTCAGCAACCACCAACACTGAGGCAAAACCCTCTACCAGCCGGATTACGACGTACTGAAGGCTTAGGTGATCGTTGGCATTTTTTAGCAATAAGGTGTTTTAAAATAAAGGTATGTACATTTTTTAAAAGATATAATGCTATTGCGCACTTAATAGACTATAGTTTAAACATAAGTTTTGTATGCCTTGGGAAACCAAAAATGTGTGACTCACATGTTGCAATATTCCCTTTACTGCACTGCTCTAGAACCCAGCCCACAGTATCTCTGAGGCATGCCTGTATAGGAAAAATTCTTTATTTCTTTATTAAATAGCATCTTTGAATTGTATTCTCTTTATTGTTCTTTTAACTACAATGGCCTCATCTAATTTTATTTAGAAGCTTACCTGCCACTTTCCTTGACACAGCCACCCTTTCCTGAAGTTTATGTGGCTCCAGTGTCTCATGGCTCTGCGGATGGAGCAGTCACCGTTGGGTGTCCTCTGATGGTGTGCTGTGCGAAGTGCTTGCATTTTAACCTGAGTCGAATGCGAGATTCTGTGCTATATCTTTGATACGTTCTTACTTCCTGAAGTAGATTTGTGATCAGAAGTAACAACCTTCAGAACTAAATGATAGAATCCTGTTGTGATGCCTTTTAAATCTTAGTTTCTTCATAACAGGTATTTTTGTATGACCAGAATGTTTTGTTGTGGCAGGGAGTACCTGTTCCTTTTTAAGTTGTGTAAGAGAAAAGAGAAAGGAAAATGAGCTCTTAAGTCAGTGTTTATAAATATATTCATATGATTTAGAATGTAGAGGTTTAGCCAGGTGGTTCAATGGGTGGACTAGGGAAAAACATTTATTTTAAGGGGGAGGTAAAGCGTAGGTTGATACTGATGTTTGCAATCCAGTTTGAAAATCAGTTGCCTATTTTTTCCTTCCTAATTTTTTATATTTATATCTCATTTCTGTTACACTGAGAAATCTTAGCCTTTCAGCATCTTAAAAATTGTTTTTTGTTTGTTTGTTTGTTTTTAAGTTTTGTTCTATCTGTAAGAATCTTGACTCTTCCACTTTATATTTGCTTGCAACCAAAAAGGGATTCAAGCAGTTTTGTTACTCAACTATATGGGTGATTGAGATCATGCAATTTTACTTAGAATTTCTTCTGCAAATATAGAACACAAGTAATGTTATTATGTGCTGTTTTGTTAGGAAAAGCAGTATTTCTAATCAATAGTTTTTACCAACCCACATCTACTTAATGGAATGTTAGCTAACTGTATGGGAATTATTCTAAGATAAACACAGATGTCGAATGAGTGGGTACAGCATGGTCTGCTAATTGGAAAATACAAAGTAAAACAATGATAAAGTCCATTATTTGACTGCCAGATAGGCTGGGTTTTAGTATTGCTTTTGGTGAGGTATGTGAAAAGGACATTTTCATACACTTTGGGTGGGAATGTAAATGGGTACAGTATTTTTGGAGGGCAGGTAGGTACCATCTGTTGACATTAAAAATGAACATAAGCCTTTGACCCCAAATCGCACTTTTTGAATGCTAGTCTGCATATGTATACAAGAACATGTATGTAAAAAGACATTCCCTGACTCATTATTTGTAATTACAGTAAAGAGAAATTGTCAAAATTCTAAGTATCCATCCATAGGAGAGTGGGTAAATAAATTTATTTTATGATTTTACTAGCGAAAACTGTGACATTATCAAAAAACAGAAAGAGGCAGGTCTCCACGTACCACCAAAGAAAAATGTCCTTGGTATATTACAAAGGATGAAGGGTGTGGGTCTGTGTTGTGTACTAACCCATTTTGTCTATAAAGAAACAAGCCTGTGTGCACCTGATTTGATAATTGGAAATTGTTTGGAACTTAATATTTTGCCCTTGTTTTAAAACAGCTTTTAGAAATTAACTGGACAGGACTGACGAATCTTCTGGATATCCCTGGATTGAAGTAAGTCTCGTGTCTGGTCCTGGAGGCTTAGCGTTCGAGGGCGTGTTGTGCATTTTGGATGTCTTGACAATAGTGTGAGAATGGTTAAGACCTGCGTCTGCCAAGTGAAGGGGCGCCTTCTCCACAGGCTGTCGTGAGAAACAAGCAGAGGGTACAGGGGCTTTGTTCTGCCCACCGGGAGCTGCTAGGAAGCGATGGGCCAGGGCGGGAGGGCTCTGGAGTGCCAGCTGAGCACTCGGTCTTCATTTGCGTTTGTTCACCACAAGGTGTCTTCCTGGCCTTGGCATTTTAGAAAAGTAGAGGCCTTTTAATATTTTGTAAGCCAGTTTGCAACTTTTTTTTTTTTAATCTTCTCAGAAACAATAAAGGAAACTTTGAAAGGAAATGCTTTCCAGGGTCTCTCCAGCCTGTGGCTACCCCACCCTTTCCGTCTTTTTTTTTTTTTTTTTTAACCTCTATTCCATTCCTTTTTGAAATGGGTTGGGGACAGTGTCGACTTCACCAGGACTCTTGAGTGTGAGAGGTGAGGAACTTGAAGTTCCGTATCATTTCACTGGGATTCCCTTCATTATTCTGTAACGATCTAGTGTCTAAAACAGGAGAAAAATGTTCCATAACAAACATCTGAGGCCCTGGAGTGTGCGTCTCTGCTCAGAGACAAGGAGTCATTCTAGTTGCCACGGTCCCATTACCTGAAACAGTGCATGGGGCTGTGGGTGGCAGACCTGTTGGTCACCTCCAAATAGGAAGTTTCGAAATTACAGCCTCTAAATGCTTTTGCTGGCTTTACCGTTTTATTTGAAAGTTAAAACATATCACCTGTGGGTTAAAGTTACATGTTTCTAGTGGATATTTTCTAGTGTGATTTGTTTTTCCTAAAATAGTTTAGAAAATTATGAAACTTGGTTTCAGACTATTTTTTTATTCTCGTATATTTGTTTATGCCTCTGAAATGGCCTTTGTAAAGAGTTTTGTTTCATTATTAGGGAAAAATTAGGACTTTAATTATCTGAAGCACAGTCATAATAAAAGTCCTTTTTAGGTGCTGTGGTTTACTGGATACAGAAAAACGCTGTGATCTTTAAAAGATCTGCGGAAAGAAAGCACAACTTTAAAAGATTGGTTAAAGAGTTCATTAAGATTCTGGTTGCAAGCAACAAACCTGACTCAAGTGGTCTTAAGTAGGTAAATAAGTACGTTTTTTTTTGTTTGTTTTGTTTTGTTTTTTTTTGAGATGGAATCTCACTCTGTTGCCCAGGCTGGAATGCAGTGGTGCAATCTCAGCTCACTGCAGGCACCACCTCCCGAGTTCAAGCAATTCTCCCTGCCTCAGCTTCCCAAGTAGCTGGGATTACAGGTGCGTGCCACCACGCCTGGCTAATTTTTGTATTTTTTAGTAGGGATGGGGTTTTGCCATGTTGGCCAGGCTGGTCTTCAACTCCTGACCTCAGGTAATCCTCCTGCCTCAGCATCCCAAAGTGCTGGGATTACGGGCATAAGCCACTGCACCCGGCCAGTAAATAATATTTTCAAAAAGCAGTTTATTCACTCTTCCAACAATGGGCGCCCACTGCCTGCTCTGAGCTAGCTGCAGCCGCTCGTGCATGGGACACAGCTGTGCTTGTTTCCTGCTCAGCAGCTGGAAAGCTGGCATGTCCTCTGAGGGGTTTCAGATGGAGCCGGTGTTGGCACCATAAGGGCTCTCTCGCCAGCTCCCCACCCATGCAGGGTGGGCGTGTCCCTCGTGGGCTTGTTTTCAGGCAGGCTCTTGCTGTGCCTGCAGCTACAAGCTTTTAGTCTGCGGACTTAGTCGCCTTTCCCGCTAGGTCCCGGCCCGACTTGTGTGTGCAAGGGCCACCCTTGGACAGATTCCTGCGACTCCGATGATCAGGTTTCAATCTCATGCACACCCCTACGGAAGGCAAAGAAATGGATCACTTGTGTGGAAAAATTCCAGTGAATGGGAGTATCCCCCAAAGCAAAAACTTCCACTATTTTTAGGGGGAGGAGATACTATTTAGCCAAATGGAACTAACATCCACACATATCAGTGTAGAAAAAAGTATTTGATTTTGCCTCCTTTCAGTACCATAGGAGGACTGAAATAAAACAGCATTATTGAGCATCTACTCTGTAAATAACGTTGTATTGATACTGGCAACCTGAAAGGGCAGAGTCAAAGAATGCATTCTGCCCCGGCAAGCCTACAGTTTGGGGAAGTGGATCCCTGATTCATTTTATTTAAAAGTCATTCACACATACACACATAAATACAGAGATACATATACATGTGTAGCTCCATTCTATTTGATAATTTATATGTAGGCTCGTTTTATATAGTAGTCATTTCTAGCTATTTTATTTTTATTTTTCATTTTTTTTTTCAGAGATAGATCTCACTATGTTTCTCAGGCTGGCGCCAACCCCCTGGGCTCCAGGGCTCTTCCTGCCTCAGCCTCCCAAGTAGCTGAACTATAGACTTGTGCCACTGCACCCAGCTTCTCTTGTCTTATATGTAGCTTTTATATATGTAATACAAAATATAATCATATATGTATAATTATGTCATTAAAAAGATATACTTACATAACATAAATACACAAACACCATTCAAAAACAGGCTGTTGTATAAAAGGGAGATGTAAAAATATCTCTTCTAAGTTTATAGATGTAGGTATATATAATTTATACACAATTATGTAGATTTTATATAATAAATTGTTTACATAAATGTCATGTACTAAAATTTAATAGGTATGTACGTAAAATTGGGGCTACTAGTTCTCACTCAGTCTATCAAATCACAGCTATAGCAACCCTTAGGTTATAAAAGTGAATGTTAAATAACTATGAGGCTCAACACAGTGGCTCACACCTGTAATCCCAGCACTTTGGGAGGCTGAGGCAGGTGGATCGCCTGAGGTCGGGAGTTTAAGACCAGCCTAGCCAACATGGTGAAATCTCATCTCTACTAAAAATACAAAAATTAGTTGGTCATGGGCTCACGCCTGTAATCCCAGCTACTCGGGAGGTGGAGGTTGCAATGAGCCAGGATCACAGCATTGCACTCCAGCCTGGGCAACAGAATGAGACTCTGTCTCAAAAAACATAAATTAAAAAATAATAATAAATAACTGTGAACTTAACATAATGAAATCTTGTCCCAAGCTTTATAAAATGAGCATCCACATGCTATTATATTGATTACAAAAAGAAACCCCAGACATTACAGAGTAAGAATAATGCCTGAATTCCTTCACTACACCATAACTTTGGACTATCCTTATTAAATATCCATTATGTTTTGATAAGCGGCTCTAAGCTAAGTGTTGAAGGCATAAGAAGGGTGAAGATTATGATTAAATATCTGTTATGTTTTGATAAGCGGCTCTGAGTGTTGAAGGCGTAAGAAGGGTGAGGATTATGGTGGAAACAAAATATGGGTGATGAGCAGTCGTGGTTCCGAAGGACACACAGGGAAATAGTGACTCACAAGAAAGTAACCACTGCAGGAGACGCTTCTGTGGAGACCTAGGGGAGCAGCGTCCACATCCACAGTTCAGGGACGTGCAGGGCGTAGTGGTGTGAGGAGGCGCAGCGAGGGGAGCCCCGCCAGGGAGCCCTGTCAGAGCTGCTGTGGCCCCTGAGGCCAGGAGTCTGTGTGGGAGAAAGGTGGTGGGTCCTGCCCCTGCATGGTGAACCTACAGCCAGTGTCTGCTAGCTGAAGCCCTCCGAATCTCTGTGGAAGTATTAACTGTCTGAATAACTGACCTGTTCATGAGTAGAGTAGTGTTACATACGGTTTTTCTTTTGGGGATTTTTTAAAATTTTATCCCATATTAAACTGAAAAGTCCTTGAGGTGCTGGGTTATCACGTGTGGACACTGTCTTGCAGTGGGTGCTTGGACGTTATTTGTTGAACACTGATGATTATCACTGTCTCAGTGGATATTTTTGTTTGTAATTACGTATGTTAATAATTTTAGCATCTAAAACATTACTGGCAAGAAGCAAAGTACGTTCGCAACTTCACAGTTCAGGTAAAGGTGTTATACAGCAATGAAACTTAGGTTTATAAATGCTTTTAAGAGTGCTGCGCAGTATTTAATTCTCACGTTTACCCTAAAGAATAGGACATATATATGTCTGTTTGTTTGTTTAAATAGAGATGAGGGGGTCTCACTGTATGTTGCCCAGGCTAGTCTCCAGCTCCTGGGCTCAAGCGATCTTCCCACCTTAGCCTCCCCAAAGTGTAGGGATTACAGGCATGAGGCACCATGCCCGGCCAAAAAAGATATATTAAAAGTACGTCTTTGACCAGGTGTGGTGGCTCACGCCTATAATCCCAGCACTTTGGGAGGCCAAGGTGGGTGGGTCACCTGAGGTCAAGAGTTCGAGACCAGCCTGGCCAATGTGGTGAACCCTGTCTCTACTAAAAATACAAAATTAGCCAGGCGTGGTGGCACGCGCCTGTAATCCCAGCTACTTGGGAGGCTGAGGCAGGAGAATTGCTTAAACCCAGGAACCGGAGGTTGCAGTGAGCTGAGATCATGCCATTGTACTCCAGCCTGGGCAACAAGAGCAAAACTCTGTCTCATTAAAAAAGCGAGTATATTTTTTCCTTTAGCCTAAGCAATTTTATTCACTTTACTTAGTTTGCTGTGCAGTGATGTGTAGTATTTCAAAATTATTAATGTGTTCAATACTTTAAAGTGTTGGATAACGGATAAGAGAGAACAAAGTAAGTTCTCCTTCAGTGGGGGCTGGTGTACAACAACGGGGAAATGGGATGTGTATATAAACATGAATGGGCCAATGAATGTTATTCTCTGTACTTATATGTATGAAATATTTTATGTTAAAAAAGTCAATGAGGTGTATTTTAGTAAATAAGTATGAAATCTGTGATGAAATAGGAATACATTAAATGTATTTAGGAAATTATGAAGTGTATTAGGTTGGTGCAGAAGTATTTGCGGTTTTTGCCATTTTTTTTTTTTTAATTGCAAAATCCACAATTACTTGCAATAACTAGAAGTTTACCTTGTATTTTATAAGTAAGTTCTGTATCATAGTCACCGTAGTAGTATCACAGCTAAAGTATTGAAATGCGGGTTGTAAATATTGCACTGGAGGAATGAGATAACTCCTACTCTGTAAATAAATGGGACATTACATCATATTCGTGGTAAGTCTGTTGTCAAAGGTGAGAGAAGCGTTCACATATCTGATAGTCCATTTGCTCTTTTTGTCTCCCAACGAACAGTGGTTTATCAGATACTATCATTTTGGATATAATATCAAACTATCTGGTGCTTCCCAATCGAATCACCGTTCCACTTGTCAGTGAAGTTCAAATAGCTCAGTTGCGGTTTCCTGTACCAAAGGTAAGAATGTCCTGGCATCCGTTCACATTTAAAAACAGATCTTGGAGACCTGCCTGCCTGTGGGTGTGGCATTGGGTGCTGTGACTCTTTGTCTCTCCCCAGCAGCCAGCTTGCCACACGGGTCTTGATGCATTGACTATTGGTTGTCTGTCACTTTCCTTAAGAGACTTGACTGATGTACGCTGACCCTAAAGCTTGTCATGGAGACAGCGGGATGATTCTCACCCCATAGCTGTGTTCCTCAGAGGGGTCAATAGGGATTTAGGTACATGGCACAGACGTCTTAGTTACCTCAGAAAGCACATACTGCATTTGTTTTTATTAAAATGGACAGCCCTCAGCAGCAGACACCAGTTTTCCTGGCAGTCATGATGAGAGCTTCATGTAATAATTTGTATATTTTCTCTCAGATGTTAGAATTCCGTTGCCTCTGAAGCCATTTAATGAGTAACCTGGTAGAAGAAGCACTTATATAACAGCTTGACCTGGATAAAATGGAAAGAACAGAACTAGATTTTCGTCGCAGCTCTTGAGTTTAGCTGTAGCTTTACTTTTATTGGCATATTACTTGGCGTAGCTGGGCCACAGTTTCGTCATCTGTAAAATAGGACAGTACCCAGTACACAGAGCTGGTTGCAGATACTAATGTCCCCTTCATTTGAGCAAACTGAATAAATAACTGCAAAGTAGTCAAGAAGATGAGATTCCTTCTGCTGACTATGGAAGGGATGGGTGGAGTGAAGGATCTCTCATGGGCTAAGGGCTCTTCAGTCACTCAGGTGTTGGATCCATGCCTGTTTAGTCTGTCTGGACTTTGGACTCCAGAAGCCAGTGAGCATTACCACCGTGGTGGTGTCTGTAGTAAGCAGTGCACACCACGTTATTTATTTTTACTGAAACAGGGTGTGGTAAGTTGGTCCTGTTTCAGTGGATATGTTGTTTTTATTTTTGTTCGCTGAAGTAGAAGTAGATCGCTTTCTCCTGATGCCTTTTTACTTTTTCTGGTTTAATTAGATCTAAATAATGGTGCACAAATTAACAGACATGCAGAGGCATCCTTATGTTTTTTAAGAGTAACAATATGCCAGTTAATTTGGTGCTCAAATTGGTTATATCGTTGGCATTCAACAGCTTTAATGTGATGCTCTATATTAGAAAAGAATGTCTTTTTTCCTTAACTTCTGACTCTCACCTCTGGAAATGCAGGAATCCCTTTACATGTAGAAATCCTCCTGCTCCTCTGCACCTAAGCTTCTTATGCTCTGAGTACAGGTGAGCACCTGAGCCTGGATCTGGCTGCCCTTAGCTACATGGGCTTAACAGCCAGTGTCGTCAATAGATGTGGCCAGATTATCTCAACTTTAGACATGTGAAAATATAAACAAGAGCTGCTTCGAGTTTTTGAAGTGTGTTCCTCTGTGGAGGGACATGTATTCCTGTGCTGATTGAATGAGGAATATCACTCTGTAATTTTTTTTTTTTTTTTTTTTTTGAGACAGAGTCTTGCTCTGTCGCCCAGGCTGGAGTGCAGTGGCACAATCTCGGCTCACCGCAAGCTCCGCCTCCTGAATTCACACCATTCTTCCACCTCAGCTGCCACCACACCTGGCTAATTTTTGTTTTTTAGTAGAGATGGGGTTTCACTGTGTTAGCCAGGATGGTCTCGATCCTCTGACCTCATAATCCACCCACCTCGGCCTCTCAAAGTGCTGGGATTACAGGCGTGAGTCACCGTGCCTGGCCATCACTCTGTAATTTAAAAAAGGATGTGTGGAGCAGAATGCTTCCTACCAAAAGGTGGCTGGAGCATCTTTGTTTGCCTTGGAAGAAGTAAGAGTGAATATTTTTTTTCTTTTATCAGTAAAACAATATTTTAGGGAAAGGGCTATATTTGTTTGTTTATTTATTTATTTTGAGACAGGGTCTTGCTCTGTCGCTCAGGCTGGAGTGCAGTGGCGCCATCTCAGCTCACTGCAAGCTCTGCCTCCTGGGTTCAAGTGATTCTCACACCCCAGCCTCCTGAGTAACTGGGACTACAGACATGCGCCACCATGCCTGGCTAAATTTTTTGTAATTTTAGTAGACATGGGGTTTTGCCATATTGGCCAGGCTGGTCTTGAACTCCTGGCCTCAAGTGATCTACCCACCTCGGTCTTCCAAAGCGCTAGGATTACAGGCGTGAGCCACCGCGCCTGGCCAAGACTATGTTTAAAGTCTATGAATAATACATATTTCAAAGTTGCAGTTTTCTCCTCTCTAAAATAAGGTTAATAACAATATTTCATAGGATTATTCTGAAAATGGAACAGCATAGTTACTGCATGTCTAATGCTTAGTGACAGGTGTGATACAACCTCTCATGTTATTACTCACTGTAGCACCAGATCTAGTACAGCTTGGTGGCCTGTGTCACCAGCCTCCTTGAGAGAAGCACGGTACCGTGCTGGGTCCTCTGCACTCGGCGTCCCTGTGCCAGGAGCGCTCTCTGGGGCTGCGTGGGGCTGCCTGTCCTCGTGTCTCTGTGGAGGGGTCGTCCCTCCAGAAGCCCGTCTGTTCTCCTCTGAGCCAGCCCCACCCAGGCACTGCTGCCTTGCCCTGCTCTTGTTTTTCTGCGCACCTGCTTCTCCTGTACACACTTGCATTTCCCCACTGCTGGGATGTACTCGGCACCAGAAGAGGGTCGTTATTCCCTCGGCACTCCTGATTCTCGAGACGGGGTCAGGCGCGTAGCTATCTTCCATGCCAGTTAAACGAGCCAGCCAAGGGTCTAACCTTCAGTTTGTTCTTCTTTTCAGGGTGTTCTAAGGATACATTTTATTGAAGCTCAGGATCTTCAGGGGAAAGACACTTACCTTAAGGGTCTTGTCAAGGGAAAGTCAGACCCCTATGGAATCATTAGAGTTGGCAACCAAATCTTCCAAAGCAAAGTCATCAAGGAGAACCTCAGTCCAAAGTGGAATGAAGTCTATGAGGTGGGGTGTCGTGTCTGCTGTGTTGCTGGGGTGGTGGGCTGAGCCCTGAGCGGGGTGGCCGAGCTCTCATTCCAGCATGGTCACGTGGGAGTGTGGCTAATTTAGGCCATCATTTAAATGTTCCTTGTTTAATTTCCCATCTTTAAAAAGTGCCGTACCTTCTCTCCTTACTACACAACATTCTTGTCATGCCAAGTAATGTTTTAAACCTTAATTACATGATGCTATCATACTAAATGATCAGCAAAATATTTTTCATAATGTGAGTAGCTTGTCTTTCTAAGTATAAAATGTTACGTGTGGTTATTAATGCAGAAAACACAAAAATGAGGTTAGTTATATACCTCCTTGCAAGCTTTTTTTTAAATTAGGACATCTTCACATGTCAGTGAATAGAGATCTACGTGATTTTTAATAACCATTCCATCGAATAGACTTACCCAGAGAGGCCTAGGCTATTCAGGTCAGCATTACAAACAGTGCTGTACAAGTAGAAGGTGAGTGTCTCTTTCTTCACTCAGCCAAGTTTTCCCCAGATAAAGCTCTTTAAAGTGAAATTGCTGGATCAAAAGTTACACATTTTTAAAGGACTGAAATATCTTTGTAGAATTACCCTTCAGAACAGTCGTGTGATTTATACTCCACCATATTTTAAAGGACTGACACATCTGTAGAATTGCCCTTCAGAACAGTCGTACGGTTTATACTCCACCAGTTTCCTCTCCCCCACTCCTTTGTCAGTCTGGTCTCTTGCCAGTTTCTTACCCTGAGTGGTGCTAAGCAGATAACTTGTGGTTATTCCAAGATAGCATCTGAGTGGAGCCACTTCAGGACTAGAGGGATGTGTCCTGGATCTTTGGTCTGTCTCATGCCTTGCACCAAGCTTGTGGGTGACATACCATGACCTTGTTTTGGAGTGATTGAACTTGATCTATTGAGACGCAATCCAGGATCCCTAGAAACAAGCACAGTAGACTGTTACTGTGTGGCAGGTGTTTCACTGACCTCCCGTCATCAAGAGGTGTGTGTGACTCGACAATAAAAAAACAAGTGTTCTAAAAAGAATTTACTGGCCGGGTGTGGTGGCTCACAGCGGTAATCCCAACCCTTTGGGAGGCCGAGGTGGGTGGATCATTTAAGGTCAGGAGTTTGAGACCAGACTGGCCAACATGGTGAAACCCCGTCTCTACTAAAAATAACAAAAATTAGCCGGGTGTCGTGGCACATGCCTGTAATCCCAGCTACTTGGGAGGCTGAGGCAGGAGAATCGCTTGAACCCAGGAGGCGGAGGTTGCAGTGAGCCAAGATTGCGCCATTGCACTCCAACCTGGGAGACAGAGCGAGACTCCATCTCCAAAAATAAATAAATAAATAAATAAATAAATAAATAAAATGGATTTACCACCAGAGAAAAGTACATGGTCATATTTACTACAATCATCATATCATACTCAGTGTATGACTATATTAGTAAAAATGCACTGAACTACTAACCGTTGATGTCTTAGGCTTTAGTGTATGAACATCCTGGACAAGAATTAGAGATTGAGCTCTTTGATGAAGACCCAGACAAGGATGACTTTTTAGGAAGGTAAATAAAACCCTCTGTGGTTATTGGAGGAGGGCATGGGGTCAGTCTTTCTTTTTAATAATCAAAAATATGTTTTAAAATACATTTGTATACTTGTTATATATTCATTAAATGGTTTTTAGATATAACAGTTGTTTCACCTTGGATTTCTTAAAACATTTTTATTCCTAAAAGTTTCACATTTAAGAGAAGTGAGTCTTCTAGATCTGTGCTGTCTATTACAGCAGCCACCAGCCTTAAGTTAATTAAAGTTAAATAAATTAAAAGCTCTATCTGAGTGGCACTCTTTGTTTACGAGGCTTAAAGCTACATGCGGAACCTGCCCCCGTACTGAGTTGTAGTGGACAGTTCTATTCCAGGTTGCAAAAATGGGTTTTTTAAGTTTTTTGAGTTGCTGGATTAATTTTTGTCAGGATATAGTAATTCACATTGGGAAAATAAATACTGATTTGTTCACTTCAATTGAACAACTAGTATAGCTTTAAAAATAAACTTTTAAAATGGTTATTGTTTAACCACCATTTGTTAATAATATCAATTATTTCTAATTAATTTAACCTAATTAAGTTATTTGAATTAATTGTGGCAAAAAATATGTAGGGATAGAATACATTGGAGAGGTTCATACCTCATCAAGAATGGCCTTGCATGTTGTGGCCTGACTTCAGAGTTCATAAGACTTCCTAGGACAACTAGGAACAATTGAGAGATTTTAAGCCAGACAGGGGTAGATCAGGTGCTCATTCTAGGAAAATTGCTGTGTGGATTGGATTGTCGGGGGCTGAGCTTAGAGACTGGCAGACCAAATAAGAGAGCGTGTCATAGACCAGGACAGAGAGAATGCAGTGTAGACATAGACTGTGGGAGGCAGAAGAGGCTACAAGAAGAAGTGGGAGTATAATCATCCCATCTAGTTGTATCTGGCGTCTGGGGGTGGTGCCAATCTTGGAAGTACAGGAGGTTTAGGGGAACTGAAATGAGCTTCCTCTCAGTCACATCGAGTGAGGGCGTCCATCGGGCTCGATGCAGCATGGGTCTAGAGCCTGGGAGCAAGGGTGGAGGAAGGTGAGGTTAGCGTTCACTGTGCGAGTGAGGAATCCACAGTAACGCACAACCCTACTGGAGTTGTGAGTGAACGTATAAAATAAGACGTTCCGAGAGGACGTATAAAATAAGAGGGTTGAGATGCTTTTAAACATTTTTTGATGCGTAAAACATTGTAGGGAAGATGAGTTGTTTTCGTTTTTGTTTTATATCTCTAACCTCAGCTGGGCCAAACTCAGTATTCTGAGCTCATAGAAACTCCACCTCACTCTTCCTTACTCTCCTGACACTGGGGATGAGCTGGAGGAAGCTTGTGGAAGAATAGCCTGTTCCTTGATAAATTATTAGCGTTTTGTTGCATTTCTGGAGTGCTTGTTCATAGACAAATGCTTAAGGTTGTTTCAGGAAGAAAAGTGTTTCTATGTTTTAAAGTTGTTTCAGTAAGAAATGTGTTTCTGTGTTCTAAAGTTGTTGTATTGTTATTTTTATAGTCTTATGATTGATCTCATTGAAGTTGAAAAGGAGCGCCTTTTAGATGAAGTAAGTTTCCCTGGAATGTGGGTCTATTTACAATTGCTGACTGAGTCCCTGCCCTGTGCCGGCGGAGCCACGAACCACCCCTTCACCATCACGCAGTGCAGGAATCCTAATTAGTATGGCATGAACAACATTTACTTCACAAATACTAAGCATTTAGGCCTTTTAGAAATAGCAAATGAAAAGAAATAAATTTAAGAGTCCATTCAGGTGCGTGTTGAGTCCCTACTATATGCTGGGAATCCTCACGGATATGAAGCATAAACGGACGTTATTGCAGACAAACATGCGATCCCTGCAGGAGTAAGGGCTGTGCGAGACGCCCCCTAGTAATGGGAGGGAATAGTGGAGAAGGCACAGGGCGGCCAGTGAGGCGTCTCACATGAGAGATGCCTGTAGAGACAGTGGGAACTCATGGCAAAGAGGCTCGACTTCTACCGTTTTATTGCTATCAGAATAAAAAGTATCAAAAAGGAAACATTTGTGGTGGCTTCTAAAAGAAGGGTAAGATTTAGATAAATGAAGCAAAATTAAACAAAAGTGTCGAATTCTGCTGCTTTCATAATCACACGTTTCCCTCCTTTGAGTGTTCAGCATTCATTGGCTGTGACATCTCATTTTCCTGGGTGTGCCGGGCACTGGATGGACAGTCCTGCCCATGGCTTCTATCATTTAGTGTTTGAGGAGCCTCTTTGATTAATTATTTTGTGACTTTTAAGCTGATACAACTGTATACTATTTTATTAGTATAGAGTGATGAATTAGAACAAACAGATTAAATCATTTGATACTGAAATTCAGTATTTGGAATCAGTGTTGTATTATCTCTTGTCCTGTAATTAAAGGCCATTTGGTGGAGCATGCTTGCCTATGCCTGTGGTCCCAGATGCTGGGGAGGCTGAGGCAGGAGGATCACTTGAGCCCAGCCTGGGCAACATGGCAAGACCCCGATCTCAAAAAAAAGAAGTCTATTCATAGAAGACTTTACTGTCTCTAGGTAGTCCTAGAAAACATTTGAATTCTTATGTGTAAAGTAGGAATGATACTAGTACTTGCTTAGGGTTTCTGTCGGGGTCACGGGTTGGTGTGTGTAAAGCACTTAGAATGGTCTGCTCACCCCTGTCACTGCCATCACCTCCAAACGTGAGGTCACTGGCATCCACAGAGCGCAGAGCTGGATATGGTGAGGCTCAGCCTTCGCGTTACTGAGAACTGTTGTTGCCTCACGGTTAGTGAGCAGCGTGGAACATTTGTAGAGACTGGGTTTAATTTGGATTTTTGATTCAGAAGAACTTTTGCTGAATGTAAACGTTTTTTCTCCTCAGTGGTTCACTCTGGACGAGGTTCCCAAGGGGAAGCTACACTTGAGACTGGAGTGGCTCACGTTAATGCCAAATGCGTCAAACCTCGATAAGGTGCTGTGAAGCGTGTGCTCTTGAAAACTACCCAACCAGCTACTCCTCATAACTGAGATTGGTCTCTCCGTGGTGTTGCTACTTGATTTTTTTAACAATTATAGCAGTAATTTTCATTATTGTGTAATAAGTCACTATAGTAGCATCAGGGATAAATTAAAGATAATGGAGTTTTTAAAATGAAATTTATAGGTCATTCATACCTGTTTTATCAGATCTTCAGTTTTGCACTCGTTAAAGTGCAGGGATTTGAGAGCCAGAAATCACCTGAGTGCTTCATTTAATTGGCTTATATATGGAATAGTAGTCTTGTTATTTAAAAGGTATTTATTGTTTTAGTTCCGTCTCTATTGCATGGATTGGATGGTTTCTCACCTTTCTTATTTTTAGCGTAATCAACATGATACAATCAGATAGAAATAGTATCTAATCCTGTGGAAACATGGCTGCTAAGGCCTTTTTCCTTTCCTTTTAGGTGCTAACAGACATCAAAGCTGACAAAGACCAAGCCAACGATGGTCTTTCTTCTGCATTGCTGATCTTGTACTTGGATTCAGCAAGGAACCTTCCGGTAGGTAACACAGTGGTAACACCTGTGGGTGCGTATTTCCTAGCAGCTGCTCTTGCTTGTAACCACTGCTTTGTGCAGCACTCTGCATCACCTGTTCTCTTCTTGTTGCGTTTTCACTTCACATCCAAGTGCAGGAGAGTGGCAGTGGAGAGGGAGAAGTTACTGTTTGCTCTGGGAGTGCATACATTTCTATTTACACATTTAGCTGGATTTAATGCAGTACATAGGAAAAGAAGATGAATAGTGGTCAGGAGAAGAAGTTAACTCTCTAGAAAATCACTAAGTATTAAAACTTAGTTGCCTTAGGATGGAAATTGTCTCTATTTGGAATGGGAATAAAATGAAGCAGCTCTGATTACAAAATCCAGATTCATCCTGGCTGTCGCAGGGCCTTGCGTGAGCTGCTGGGCCTTGGCGATCCCTGGGGCATCAGATGGCAGAATGGTGCTGCTGCACAAGCGAGCCGGCCTCCAGGTGCCTGGGATGTTTCTCACAGAACAAAAGGAAGCCATGTCTCGGAATGACCTACTGTCAGATACGAGACACTCTGTGCGTAGAAGCATATACTTTTGTTTGTATCAGAATTGTTCATTCGTAGAGAAAAAAATGTAAAATATCGTTTTATAGGTAATAACTGTAACCATAGAGAAGGAAGATCTTACTAATTCAATCTCGTGAGGCATAGTGTGCTCTCCGGCATCCTACCTTAAACCTGCTAGTGAGGATAGCAGTGTGGTCCTTAGTCATGTCATCTTGTTTGATGATTTTAGAGTGCCCATACACTTGTTGACTGGGCACTCAGTCTTTATTTCATCTTGTCCACAGCCGCTTTTGTTGGAAGAAAGACTGCTGCCACCTGGTGCAGAAGTTTCTTTCCTCCCCAAGCTGTTCTTTGCATAATTCCTCCTCCACAGTAAATACTCATCCACCCAAGTGCGTTTGTACATAAATCGTCGTCCTGTGTCTTTTCTCCCTTTGTCAGTGTTTAGCAGGGAGATAGACAAGAAGGCAAAGAAGCGTTTAACTCACTTCTCGACACACATCCTGGACCTCAGTTATCGGCCTTTCAATCCCCTGTAGTCTTGCCTTGCCGTGATCAGACTATGCTTCATAGCTCACGAGATGCACACCCTTGGCTTCCTCCAGCACCTTCCACGTTCTGAGAACTGTGCATTTCCTTGAGCTTTGCACAGAAATGAAGTAAATATTTGTGCACCAGTGCATTTTATTTAAAGTTATCTACAATTAAGATATGATTGACCACTTATATTTCATGCTGGGAGGATGTGATTGTACTCTTTGTTGTATGTAATTGCATAGAATTGCACTGTTTATTTCAATGAAGCTTTTCTTGACCGATTTTAACTTCTTAAAAGAATTCTTACATTTCTCTTAAAGTATTTACCTTAGCCTTTGATCAGTCTTCCAGTCTAAAGTCTATGACTTTACCTGTTACAATTTCAATTTGGAAAAAGTTATTTCATTAAGTATTTAATCTTTCCACAGAATTTCTATACAGTAGAATTGTTTGCTTTCAGCCATGGTAATGTTTGTTGTAAAGGCTTCCATAATGCCTGATGGAAGTGAATTTGTTTTCTATTTTAGGGTAGAGAGAATAGTATCGGTGAATTGACTACAAAAGATTAGGCCTCTTTAGAACTGTGTGTGTTGTCACATTAAATTGAAATTTGAATAATGTCACATAAGCAAAAAAAAAAAAAAAAAAAAAACCCAGAGAGAATGTATTCATCTTCTGTTAAAAGGGCACTTTGTGCATGGAATGTGCTATGGCCATCAGAGGCAAAGGATCTTTGCAGAGCCGCGGCGTGCCCGGCGCGGGATTAAGGGGCGTCCCGTGAGCTCTGGGATCCTTTGGCGCTGGATTAAGGGGCATCCCGTGAGCTCTGGGATCCTTTGGCGCTGGATTAAGGGGGGTCCCGTGAGCTCTGAGATCCTTTGGCCCTGGATTAAGGGGCGTCCCGTGAGCTCTGGGATCCTTTGGCGCTGGATTAAGGGGCGTCCCGCGAGCTCTGGGATCCTTTGGCGCTGGATTAAGGGGCATCCCGCGAGCTCTGGGATCCTTTGGCGCTGGATTAAGGGGCATCCCGTGAGCTCTGGGATTCTCTGGCTCTGCCTCTCACTGTCTGTGATGCTCCTGGTGCTCTCATTGACCACAATCCACCGTTCTCTGCTTTCTCCCCTGGCTCCACTGCCCTAAGAGCATCTACGAGGGAAACTTTGGGTGTGGCTACTTAAAAGAGAGGCGAGCGTCGGGACTAGTGTTTTGTGAAAATACCGCCTCAGTCTATAGAGCACTATTTGTGAGTCCTCTGGGGTTCTTTCTTTGTCTGTTTGGAAACTGCCAGAATGTGGACTGGAACTTCTAATGCAGTTGGCTGGCGGTGGACTGATGTTGCATGCTTTTATTTTCTTGCATGATTTTAATTATTGTGTATTTATTTTGTGCTTGTTTTGTGAAATGTAACACTGTTGTAACATTGGAGAACATCTGACCATGAGATGAACAACCCTGGCGAATAGAGAAGTGGCCCTCCATTCCTCAACTGCTACTGGCTCGTTAAAAAAAACCTCTCCTGAGGAGAAACGAAGCCATAATGATTAAAATTCATTTTCTTGTGGTTCATCTCAATGTGAGATGTAAATTTTTTTGTAAACTTTCACAAAACTGTTTTAAAATCTATCCCCTCCTTTTTTTTTTTTTTTTTTATTTGAGATGGAGTTTTGCTCTTCTTGCCCAGGCTGGAGTGCAGTGGCGCAGTCTCGGCTCACTGCAACCTCCACCTCCCATGTTCAAGTGATTCTCCTGCCTCAGCCTCCCGAGTAGCTGGGATTACAAGCACCCACCACCACGCCTGGCTAATTTTTGTATTTTTAGTAGAGACGGGGTTTCACCATGTTGACCAGGCTGGTCTCCAACTCCTGACCTCAGGCAATCCACCCGCCTCAGCCTCCCAAGGTGCTGGGATTACAGGTGTGAGCCACCATGCCCGGCCTACTATCCCTTCCTGATCAAACACGCAAGAGTCAGAACTAGGGCCTTCTTTGAAAACCCTGCTGTGTAATCAACTCTCAGTCACTTGGGGGATGATCACGTGAAGACAGAAATTCACCCATTTTTTAAATAAAAATTTGCCTTCACTCACATGATTTACCCAGAGCTCCTAAGGGAGAAGAAAACTATAGTAAGTTTGTGATTCACTTTCTTTTAAGACACTTAAAGACCTTCCTGGAGTGGATAATTGAGCGTGTCTTTGTTCCCATCTCATCATATGTTGCCCGTGGTCCGTATGTCTGGCACTGGATACCTGTGCTGTTCTCTGTGCTTTCAGTAGAGAGCCGTTTTCACCTGCTTCTGGACCACAGGGGGCCACAGCGTCTTAGTCATTAGCCTGGAAAGTGAGACTTCATCCAATTGACAGTGAGATTCTTACGGCCCAGTTGTCCCTTAATAGAGTAGTGATAGCGCTTTGCATATTTGTAGAGTTTTCATTTCTATTTCCAAAGGATTTCCCTATGCATTCTCAGTTTATTCTTATTTTTTAAAGTAGGGAGAGGGTGGGGGCAAAACTTGAAGAGCAGGTATTTTGTTTATTTATTTACTTATTTTAAATTATAATTTTAAGTTCTAGGGTACACGTGCACAACGTGCAGGTTTGTTACATAGGTATACATGTGCCATGTTGGTTTGCTGCACACACCAACTCGTCGTTTACCTTAGGTGTTTCTCCTAATGCTATCCCTCCCTGCTCCCCCCACCCCCTGACAGCCCCCAGTATGTGATGTTCCCCGCCCCATGTCCAAGTGATCTCATTGGAAGAACAGGTATTTTGCCCTATCTTACAGATGAGGAAAATCAAGACCCTAAAGGGTTAGGTGAGCTGCTCAGAGTCACAGCAATAGTCTGTGGTCTCTCTGGCTGTCTACTCATATATGTCTAAGGCTTTTTTAAAGTCAAAATGAGGTCAGCAGTACATAATAGCAGCATATTCTGTTACTTTTAAGAAAATAATTTTTTGCTTCTGATGATTGTTAGCAGAAAATTTCATCATAGACGAGTATAAATGTGACTAGATAGCTCCCCTGTGTAAACTGTTAGTTTATCTCCAGTAGCTTTTCCAAGTTGCTTTTTCCAATTTGCTTTTTCCAATTCTACAACCGCTTCCTTTTGCAGAAAGGAAATATCTCTGACCTCGTATCAGGAGGGTTACCAAAATCAGCTTTCCTGCAGCATTATCCAGGTGGCACACTGTACTTCCTTATTAGAACATATGCATCACCTAAGATGTTCTGTAAAACAAATCTGAACTTCTTCCCCACCCATTGGTTTTCAACATGAAGCCAGATCAGTGCTTCTCCAGTTTTCCCCAGAGGGCTGAGACCCTTGCTGTCACTGGTGAAGGCTTTGACAGCTGCCAACCCAGTGCTCTCTTACTTCCTACCCACTCAAAAGCACCTTGAATTCCAGTTCCAGGAGTGCATTGCCACCAGTCATCCCCATCTGCAAACTTAGGACAACAGGAATTTCTCCGAGGCTGGAAATGACCTCTTCATAATGTGGATTCTTAGAACTTTGCCCTCCTTCTTTTGATTAAATTCTGGGCTTTAATTTCAGGCTTGAACAAGAAGGACTTTCTCTGACCCATGGTGGCCAGCTTTGGCATCTTAAGCCTGATATGACAGCATACTTACTGAGCACTTTCCAGGAGCCAGGCAGGGGTCTCAGGGTGCTACATGTTTAATCCCCAGACCCTCATTATCACTTTACAGATAAGGAAATTAAGACAACACCAAGAACCCAGATGACACAGACTAGAGATTCCCAGGCACGGCGTCAGTGCGTGGCAGAGCTGGAATCGGAACTCATCGTGGGCCCAGGGTCCGGGTGCTTGGTGCCTCCTGTCCACTCGACCCTAGTGCAAAGTGAATTTATTGTCACTTTATTAAGTTTATAGATTCATCAGTCTGTATGTGGAATTCATCTGAGATGAGTGGTATTTGCACTAACGCCTTAAACATAACAGTGCTAGCTGGGTAATAGCCACCATTGTGGAGGCCCTTAGGACTAATGATGCTAGGAGCTTTGTGCAAGTTATTTTGGCTGTCATTTAAAGAAAAAAAAAAAAAAAAAAAAGGCCGGGTGCGGTGGCTCACACCTGTAATCCCAGCTCTTTGGGAGGCTGAGGTGGGTGGATCACAAGGTCAGGAGATCAAGACCATCCTGGCCAACATGGTGAAACCCCATCTCTACTAAAAAAAAATACAAAAAATTAGCTGGGTGCGGTGGCGCATGCCTGTAGTCCCAGCTATTCGGGAGGCTGAGGGAGGAGAATTGCTTGAACCCAGGAGGTGGAGGTTGCAGCGAGCTGAGATGGCGCCACTGCACTCCAGCCTGGTGACAGAGCAAGACTCCGTTTCAAAAATATAAATAGTAAATAAATAAAAACAAAAAACACAGGTGGCTCCCACTGCCTCCTGACGGTGAGTAGCCCAAGGCTGCAAGATGAGTAACTCCAGAGGCCTCCCGACGGGGCACCTGCCTGAAGCACTTGCACAGTCTAGTCTGTCTCATCCCCAGAGCCACACAGCTGTCCACTACCTTACACAGCTTCTCCTGCATCCCCTCCCCACACACCACAGCCTGTCTCCTTGTTTTACTTTACTCGATGCATATTAGAATAATCAGTGTCTTTGGTACAGGCCATATCTATCCAAAAGTGAGCTTCAGGAAGGGTTCGTAGGATATCTGAAGAATGTCAGTCCTTCTGGGCAGCAGAGTTCCCATCCTCATTGTATATGAGCCCCTGGGAAGTGTGTGAAGGATGCCCTTGTCCAGGCTCCACGCTCCACCTAGAGACGGAGGCAGTGGATCCAGGGACTTCTGAGAGCTCCACCAGCAGCTTTAGGGTCATGTGAATTCCTGCCTGGCTGCCTGTTCCATCTTCTCTCCTGGCCCAGCCTGCCAGTCACAGAAGATTGAGAGGCTAGTTATTCATCTTTCTTCATTGTAAAATCTTTTGCTTAGCAAAAAAAAAAAAAAAAAATTAAACATTAGTTCAGCTTGTCACAAGTTTGAAGTTAATTACAACTAAAATGATAAATTCTTTAATATTGAATACTAGTCCTAGAAGGAGCTTGCAAAACAACTCAGTCTTGCCTTTTTGAGGGCAAGAAACTAATGAACTGGAAAAAAATCAATAAAAGTAAACATAAAACCCATAATCATAGGACTATATTTAGAGCCCTAGAAGCTTCTGTGAGGATCCAGCCAGCCTGACTCCTACCCCGGAAAAGGACGAGGAGCAGAGAGGAGCAGCTCCTCTGCTGGGTGCTGGGTGGGTAGGTGCGTCTCAGCGGCTGTTCCAGGACCTGACCTGGCCTGAGAGGGACTTGGGTGGCTGTGGCCCATTCATTGTGCTTCAAATAAAACCTTTAATTATGATTGGTATTTTAGGGGTTTATTCAGCAGAGAATAGTAAATAGAACCCTTTCCTAAAGTCCCACTCTTGTATTTGTGAAATCACAAAGGATCAAGAGGGTGGGGGTAGTAAAAGAATATTAATCATAGGGGATAAGGAGCTGTCTTTTGATATTCATAGATTAAAGGTTCATTCTAAGATGAAGTCTTAGGCATAAAGAGTTTTATAGGTGGCATTTGGTTGTTTGTGTAATTCTGGTGGTTTTGTTTAAAGATTTTTGTTTGTTTATTCCCATAAATTTTCGTGTCTTTAACCTTACATAAACTTCATTGCATGTTTTATTAACCCTTGGCATATTCGTTTTCTTCTGACTTGAAAGAGTAACCCATTAGAATTTAACCCCGATGTCTTGAAGAAGACTGCAGTTCAGAGAGCTTTAAAGGTAAACTGTTTTCCCTTCAGGTCACAGAGTTAATGAAAACATATTGAAAGAGATGATACTTTGTCTCATAAGTTTATTGGCAAATTACCTCCCATATTTATATAGTAATTAATTGTCTAGTGGAAGAGACCCTACTTTTGTTATCCAATAATTAGTAGTTAGAACAATTAAAGTCAACTTTGAAGGTAAATTTTATAAAGTACTAATATGATAAATTAGATTATTTTCCTGTTGGCTTTAGGCAACTGTCTCTAAGGTGATTTAAATATCTATTTTAATTGAATTTGAATTTGTGAAAATTGTGATATAGAAGTTCTACTTAAAATCTTAACTGATGTTTAAATCATGACTTAAAGGTATGCCTTGTGAACTGTGAATATACATTTAAATATCACCTCTTCCAATATGTTGAGTTAGGGTCATCTCTGAGTCAACAACTTCATGGCTTTTGGTGCTGCTGGGTTCGGGTGATAGATCTTTTGAGAAGCTTTCAATTTCATTAAATGAGGTCTATTGAAAACTAAGCTCCACTCCCTAAAATATGACATCCACGTGTGTGCTCTGACAAACTGTTAAAAAGTTTTCTTATGACTTAATGTTTTATTATTTTTTCTTTAATTTTTTTGAACATTTTAGGCTTAAATTTTAGGGGGAGGTGGGGAATTTTACATGTAATTATTTAAAGAAAACTCTATCTTAAAGAAACAGCAACTGTTTTTAACGAGTCTCATCTGGAAAAAATGAGTTAGATTTCAAAAGTGCAGGAGACTGGCAGAGTCTGCTTTATAGTGTGGTGTTTGCGAACCCCCACTTCGTCCTGCACCAAGGAGCACAGGTTCCTCCTGTGGAGTACTAGTTAGCACAGTAGTTGAAATAACTGTGCCCTCCAGAACACTGAAAGGAATTACATCAACACTCTTCTTTGCTACCTGAGAACATAACATTAAGGCTGAAGGCCCTGAAATCAGACTGTGTTTAAATTGCAACCTAACTACTCAGCAAGCAGTGTGACCTCCAACAAGACTCTGTTGTGTTATTTGTAGAATGGAAGGAGTAGTATCCTCTTCATGAAATTATCGAATACATTAAATAAAATAATGCATACGAAAGTGCCCAGTGTAGCTAGGATAATATATAATTGTTATGTTATATTAGCCCATCTAGGTTCCAGAAATGCCCATTTTGTAAACTTGCAAACTGAGTTTCAGATAGATGCAACATTTAGGTCTCAATAATCAAGGAATAAATAGAGCTGAGGTTTAAGTTCAAGACAGTCTGACTTACACTTATATTTTTATTATACTTTGTCCCTTTGACTTGTGCTGATGTATTTTGAATATTGCATCATAGTAGAAAACTTAACCTTATTTCATAGGATTGAAAACATCATCCATTTTAAGATACATCATTATTTTATGAACCACTAAGATTTTAAATGCCGTTAAGTTTTGACAGTGTTTATTTGATACTTAGAGAATTTTAGACTTAGGGTAAACACTTTAATCATGTCACTGACAGGTATACCTAAACAGAAAATAGAAGCAAAATAAATTGGTTAGGGCAGTGACAACTCTCACTATTGCCAACCTCCCCCAAAAAGGTATATATTATCGATTTAAGATTCATTCTGTTTTCAGGGATGTTAGAAAGTTGGGGGAAAAAAGTATATCTTTTAAAATTGACAAGATGCAGTCAATCTCTAGGAACAGGTGAGCACTTTTTCAGAGATGAAGTGTTTATATTATTAGTTAAGGAGCAACCTTGGCTTCTGTATCTAATAACAGAACTGACTTAGAAGTAGCAGTAGTTGATCTCCCTCTAAAGTCCGGGGGTTCTGGCCTGGGGGTCTGCCACGAGCTACCTGTGGCTCCAGCCCAAGGGGACACAGCCTCCTGTGAGGCCAGAACTTAGTTGCTTGGCCGTGCCTGACTGCAAGGGAGGTTTGTCAACAAAATCTTTATTTACAGAGGACTTGTACTCAGCTAACACTTGGGAATTCTAATATTAAAGGAAAAAGGAGAAAATTAACTTAGGGGGAAAATTAGTATTCTCTGCCACAGTAATCTGTAGCCTTGGAAACTTCTTTTAACAGTACTTATTTCATTTTGCAGAATTCATTCACATCAGAAAGATGAACCAGAAAATAGATTATCGCAGTAGGTTTGAGCTAATAATATTTCTTCCAATAATGATAGGATTTTGACACCTATTTCTGACATTGCTGTATTGTTGAGTCTTGACTCTAAAATTATTTAACTCAAAAACATTTTTGTGACCTTCTAATTAATTTCCACTAACACAGATATTTAACTGCATCTTCTTGTGGGGCTAAGTTATAAATAAACCTCATGTCACACGTATCTGCTGTTTTACTATTTTCTCCTATCAACTATCTGTGCTAATGTATACTTCTTACCGTTTTTCCTAGTCCTGAAATTTTTATTCATATTTATATCTGCTTAATTTAATATGATTCTAAACTGATGTTTATTCTTCCAGTAAAAATTATTTAGCAGCTGGTAAGCAAGATTTGATATATGAAAGCTTAAAAATGCTCAAACAGAAGACGCTAAGTTGAGAACATAAAACCATATATCTGACACTCTGTAGTGTTTTTATTCCCACCAGAGAAATATTCTGAATTTTACGTTCTTTTACATTTGTCTTTTCTCATGGTTTTTGGTTTTCATTAATTGCACTTTATTCATTTTCGTTATCCTTGTAAATAAAAGAACTTTTAAAAACTGTGATTAAGAATTTTTAGAAGATTCAGTTTTCCAAAGTAGTTGGCTTTAAAAATACCAGACGCTAACCTTTAAAATGTGTGTGCAAATGAGAGTTTTGTAGTTATGGTTTGGGGTGTGTGTAGCATATGTTTTCCCATTAAATTGTTCCCAGGTATTCCCTTAAGATCAGAGATAAATAAAAATGACTACTAATATAAGCCAGTAATTTCATTTTTAGTTAAGACCCATTTCAAAATGTGTTTATTTATTTTGTCTGTTTTCTGTTTGTTTTGGGTAGTCAGGGAAGAAAATAAGCAGCAACCCAAATCCTGTTGTCCAGATGTCAGTTGGGCACAAGGCCCAGGAGAGCAAGGTAAGGCACTGGCCCCCGACTCACCCTTGGTACCTGTCGTGTGGGCGCTGTCCGTGTTGCTGTTTCACGGGGGGATGCCGGGTTGCAAATGCATTCAGTTGTGTGATAGTGTGGGCGTCGAGACCAGGACTTTCCAGATCTATTTTTTCTTAAATCAGTCGTTTGGTATAGATAACCAGCTACTTGAAATAGCAAAAAATATACTGTTCATTTTTAAAAATAACTTCAGTGGTTAGGTGTGGTGGCTCCTACCTGTAATCCCAACACTTTAGGAGGCCGAGGCGGGGAGATCCCTTGAGGTCATGAGTTCGAGACCAGCCTGGCTAATATGGTGAAACCTCGTCTCTACTAAAAATACAAAACTTAGCCGGGCATGGTGCCAGGTGTGGTGCCGGGCGCCTGCAATCCCAGCTACTCGGGAGGCTGAGGCAGGGGAATCACTTGAACCCAAGAGGCAGGAGGCAGAGGTTGCAGTGAGCAGAGATTGCACTACTGCACTTCAGCCTGGGCGACAGCAAGACTCAGTCTCAAAAAGCGAAACAAAAACAACATTAGAAAGTAATAGATGAATATGTTTTTGCTTAATTTCATGAGTAGACACATGGGAACAATTCCTAAGTTTGTCTTGAGCACTCTATAAATATTGTTTAAAAGAAAACCAACAGTGCTTAAAATTCAACCAATACAGTTAGAATTACGACTTGAAAAGAGGGTATTGCTGTCACGTATTGCTGTAATATGTTCTACTTTCCTTACCGGAGAAAAAAATTAGCTGGGCGTGGTGGCACGTGCCTGTAATCCCAGCTAGTTGGGAGGCTGTGGCAGGGAAATTGCTTGAACCCAGGAGGCAGAGGTTGCAGTGAGCTGAGATTGCGCCACTGCACTCCAGCCTGGCGACAGAGTAAGACTCCATCCCCCCTACCAAAATAAAAAAAAGAAAGAAATTGCCCAAAGTTACAGGCCGTCACTCAGTGAATTGTTAACGGTTTAAGAGATGTGCCCAAGTGCACAGCCTCCTCAGTTTAGAGGAGCTATTATGTTGGTGCAAAAGTCATTACAGAACTGAGGCCAGGCCATGCACACGAAGCCTCTATCTGTGGGTGCACAGTTCAGGGCCTCGTGACACACTCGAAAGGCTTTAGACCGTCTCGTTATCTTTTCAACACGTCCACAATCAATATATAATAGTGCATACCTGCAAATACATGTCTTGGAATTTAATTAAGGTCAACCTAAGCTTCTAGTTTTTTGTTTTATTTATTTTTATTTTTCATTCTAAGCTTCTAAACACATAAAATGAGTAGCCCTTTTCCACAGAAAATATCAGAGCTAATAATTTGTATATTTCTTCCAGATTCGATACAAAACCAATGAACCTGTGTGGGAGGAAAACTTCACTTTCTTCATTCACAATCCCAAGCGCCAGGACCTTGAAGTTGAGGTATTTTATTTGCATTTTTTTAACCAATTTATTGAAATACAATTGACTTTTTAAAGTATACAATTTGCTGAGTTGTGACCCGTGTATACGCCTGAGGATCCATCGCCACAATCAGGACAATTGGTAGATCCGTCCACCGAGCTCCCTTGTTCTCTCTGTAACCCGGACCTCCCCCAGCCCCAGGCAAACACAGACCTGCCTTCGGTCACTATAGATTACTGTTCACATTTTCCAGAATTTTATACAAATAGAATTATGCGGTATGTACTCTAGTTGTCTGTATTTTCTGGTGATAATTATTCTGAGGTTTACCCGTGTTGTTGCAGATATCCACAGTTTGTCTTTTTTTATTGTTGAGTAGTATTTATGGATGTACCACAATTTGCTCATCCATTTACCTGTGAGTAAGACATTGATAAAAGATTGGGTTCTTTCCAGTTTAGACCTATTACATATAAATCTGCTGTGAATATCACATACAAGACTGTGTGTACATATGCCTTCATTCTGTTGAGTAAAATGCCCAGGAGCAGATTGCTCCTGTTTAGCTTCTTAATAAACTGCCCAATTGTTTTTCCAGAGATTGTGCCACGTTACATTCCCACCAAAGTGCATGTGAGTCGAGCTGGCCCCACATCTCGCCAGTGCTGTGTTGTTAGTGGGTAGACAGGAGTATTTCCGGGTGGTTTCCGTGTCGTTACTGGTGACATTGGGCACCTTTTAATGCTTTTTTACAGTCTGTGTATCTTCTATGGTGAAATGTCTATTCAGTTTTTTTTTGCCTGTCTTTTTTATTAGGTTATTTGTCTTCTTAATACTGAATTTGTAAGACGTTTAGGGGGTTTTTCTTTTTTAATGTTTCATTCTTTTTGAGACGAAGTCTCACTCTATCACCAAGGCTGGAGTGCAATGGTGCGATCTCAGTCACTGCAGCCTCCACGTCCTGGGTTCAAGTGATTCTCTTGCCTCAGCCTCCTGAGAGCTGGGATTACAGGTGCGCGCCACCACGCCTGGCTAATTTTTTGTATTTTTAATGGAGACGGGGTTTCACCATGTTGGCCAGGCTGGCCTTGAACTCCTGACCTCAGGTGATCTGCCCACTTTGGCCTCCCAACGTGCTGGGATTACAGGCGTGAGCCACCGCACCCCACCTCTTTGTTTTGGAGAACAGAGTTTCACTCTGTTACCCAGGCTGGAGTGCAGTGGCGTAATCACAGATCACTGCAGCCTCCACCTCCTGGGTTCAAGTGATTCTCTTGCCTCAGCCTCCGGAGTAGCTGGGACTACAGGCAGACACCACCATGCCTGGCTAATTTTTTTATTTTTTGTAGAGACGGGGTCTCACAGTGTTGCCCAGACTGGTCACAGACTCCTGGGCTCAAGCAGCGATGTTCCCACTTCTGCTTCCCCAAGTGCTGGGATTACAGTTGTGAGCCACTGTGCCCAGCCTCTTTTTCTTAATATGGCTGTGTAGTTGTTCAGCAGTTGTGCACTTGTTTAGTCTTTGTTAAAAAGATTATTATTTGCCCTAATTTATTAGCTTAGCAACTTTCCAGAAATTCAGTTGCCCATATGTATGGGTCTATTTCTGGAATTCCTTCTGTTCCATTGTTCTATATGTCTGTCTTTATGCCAGTATCACACTGTCTTTATTATTGGTGCTTTATTAATCTTTTTTTTTTTTCTTGAGGCAGGGTCTCACTTTGTCACCCAGGCTGGAGTGCGGTGGTGCAGTCATGGCTCACTGCAGCCTTGACCTCTTAGGCTCAAGCAATCCTCCCACCTCAGCCTCCCAAGTGGCTGGGACTAGAGGTGCACACCACCACACCCAGCTAATTTTTGTGTTTTGGAGGGGCGTGTGTGTGTGTGTGTGTATTTATGTATGTAAAGATGGGGTTTCACCACATTGCCCAGGCTGGTCTCGAACTCCTGAGCTCAAGCCATCCACCCACCTTGGCCTCCCAAAGTGCTGGGATTACAGACGTGAGCCATCATGCCTGGCCTGTCTTCTCTCTTCTTCTTCCTAATAAGTCTTACAAGATGTTTATTGATTTTATTTTCTTAAAGAACCAATTTTTTGTTTAATTGTCATTATTGCTTTTCTTTTACTATTTCCTTGATTTCTGCTATGACCATTATTATTTCAGTCCCACTTACTTTGGGTCTTTGCTTCTCTTTTTCTTGTTTCTTAAAGAAGAAGCTTGAGACATTTCTGTTTTTATAATGTGGGCATTTACTCCAGTAAATTTCACTGTAAATTCTGCTGTAGCTACATCTCACGAACTTTGACTGGTGGTTGATGTCTCCTTTTGATTATTATTGTTTCCTCAATTTCCCTTTCAGCTTTTTCCTTTGACCCGTGTATGGGGTATTTTGGTCTGTTACTTAGTTTCCGTGTTTGGGGATTTTTTTTTTAATCTTTCTATTATTGATTCCAGTTTCATTCCATAGTGGTCAGAGTACATACTTTGTATGACATGAGCCCTTTTATGTTTGAGACCGGCTTTATGGCCCAGAGCACTGCCTATCCTGGGACACGCTCCACGTGCACCTGTAGGCTGTGTGCCTTTCTGGTGTTGGCGAGTGTCTCATGAATGTCAGTAGGTCAGGGTGGTTGGTGGCATTGCTCAGGCCCCCTGGGGCCTTACTAGTTCTCAGACTACTTCTTATATCAGGTATGAAGAGCACGGTGTTTAAATCCCTGAATTTGTATTTTTTCCTCAGCCTCTGTTTTTGCTTCTTGTGTCTTGAACTTCTCTTGATAGGTGTGTGTGTGAACAGCCGGGCCTTGGAGACCTGGTCATGCCGGCTTGCCTGGTCCTGTCTCATTATTCTGTGTTGGTGGTTTTATTAGGTTGGTGCAAAAGTAATTGCAGTTTTTGCCATTGAAACTGCAATTACTTTTGCACCAACCTGATACTTTTTTACATTCTGTTTTATACAAAAGGATTTGTGTTTTGTCTAGCTGGTTTTTCCTTCATAAAGTGCACTTCTATATTCTCAAAATAATCTATGCTTACTGGACCTTGGATTTTAAAAATAATTTTTAAAGTTCTACAAACATTGTCCTAGTTATTTCATTTAAAACTGCCTTTGTGATTATAGTTTAGTTTAAAAAGAAATACGCAATCAAGCTTTTAGGTTTTCCTGAGTAGTTATGTGTTAATTTCTCTGACCATTTTTTTTTTTTTTTTGAGACAGAGTCTCGCTCTGTCACCCAGGCTGGAGTGCAGTGGCACAATCTCGGTTCACTGCAACCTCTGCCTCCTGGGTTCAAGTGATTCTCCCGCCTCAGCCTCCCAAGTAGCTGGGATTACAGGCACACGCCACCATGCCCAGCTAATTTTTTGTATATATATATATATTTTTTTAGTAGAGACAGGGTTTCACTGTGTTAGGATGGTCTCAATCTCCTGACCTCATGATCCACCCACCTCGGCCTCCCAAAGTGCTGGGATTACAGGCGTGAGCCACCGCACCCGGCCTTTCTCTGACCATTTTTGTATAGCCTGAGAAACTTTCAGAGTTCTTACTCTATTTGATTAAGTTATTTTATATTACAGCCATCTAACAGGAATAATTCCTGTTGCAGAGATAAAGCGGAAGGTTATTATTCAGGAAAAAGAGGCTGGGCATGGTGGCTCAAACCTGTAATCTCAGCACTTTGGGAGGCTGAGATGAGAGGATCACTTGAGGCCAAGAGTTTGAGACCAGCCTGGGCAACATAGTGAGATCTGCCTCTGTTTTTTTAAAAAATAGGAAAAATTGCCTTGCATTTAAAGCAAATGCTGTAAATTTTCTTTAATGTGGATTTTGAATAGGGAAGGCTTAAAAGGTATTTAGAAGTGTATTGTCTCCATAAATGTCATGAGTAGAAACTGTATACATCATTATGAATGTGTATTGCCACTATTTTCCCAGCGGTTAAAAGACAGGTAGACTATTGCCTATTAACCCAGTGTTCTCCTAACCGATTGGTCATTATTGTCGTTATTGCTTTTCTCATTTGTCATTATTGCATCATTTCTTTCTGTGCTCATTGTAATCTATAATGAGGAAATAGCAGATCTTTTGCTTGTTAACAGTGTTTTGTGTCTTTCTTAGGAGATTTCGTACCATGTTAATCATTATGGAAACACTACTTAAGAGAATATGGCTGAAATGCGTTTAGGTTTTTAAAAATATCTTTCGTACAGACTAATATTGTCTGTGGACCTTTCTACATTTGTTTGTTTGTTTTTGAAACAGCTTTGTCACCCAGGCTGGAGTGCAGTGGTGCGATAATCGGCTCACTGCAGCCTCCTCCTCCCGGGTTCAAGTGATTCTCATGCCTCAGCCTCTTGAGTAGCTGGGACTACAGGTGCGTGCCACCAGGCCCAGCTAATTTTTTGTATTTTTAGTAGAGACAGGGTTTCACCATGTTGGCCAGGCTAATCTCGAACCCCTGGCCTCAGATGATCTGAGCCTCCCAAAGTGCTGAAATTACAGGCGTGAGCCACCCCACCTGGCTGCTTTCTACATTTTCTAAGTTCCTATCTCTGAGGACAAAGGGTCAGGAGCTTAGAAGACGTAGAAAGGTTCTGCAGACATGATCCTAGTTATGCCATTGTTTCCACCCTGTGTTTTGCAGGTCAGAGACGAGCAGCACCAGTGTTCCCTGGGGAACCTGAAGGTCCCCCTCAGCCAGCTGTTCACCAGTGAGGACATGACCGTGAGCCAGCGCTTCCAGCTCAGTAACTCGGGTCCAAACAGCACCATCAAGATGAAGATTGCCCTGCGGGTATCGTGTCATCCTGCAATGAACACCATAGGGGATGGGGAGGCGGGTGCTGGCAGGGATACTCGTGGGCCCTGGGCATGAGGCCGGTGAAGAAAGCTCTGTGTCGGCTGCAGCTCTGGGCTGCAGGAGGGCGCCAGTGCAGGGAGGAGATGCTGTTACTGGGTATCAGAGGGCTCCGGGGAGAAGACAAAGCTGGGACTCAGCCATAGAACAGGCCACGTTTCCAGGTTGCCTGAGCAGGCCCACGGCCACTCACAGTGCTTTCCTGTGAACCCAGCAACCTTACCGTTACCCTTTGGCCCGGAAAGTGTTACTGTCGGTATCAACAAGGTTTTCTCCTAAGTCTAACTTTTCAAAGGTTGTTCAGAAGAGAGAATTTAATAAAACTCCATGAGACAGTAGAACTTACAGGAACAAAATATTTTTTGTCCAAAATCATGATTCATTTGTAAATAACTAAGGAAATATTGAAAGTAAAACTGGCAAACATATGGGGAAATGCTAAAACTCATGAATCAAAGAAATGCAAATTGAAATGAAGAGCCAGCTTTTTTAGAAAATTAAAACAAATGTCTTCTATTGAGGGGGCAATGGGAACAGCCTCTTTGCCCCCAGCAGAGACTGGGGGTGTCACACACCTCTCCAGAGGGAGCTGCGGCAACCCTGAGCCACTCATCTGAAGGCTCCTTGGCCTTTCTTCTAGAAACCTGACTTTCATTTTGGTGATACAAAGCGTGGGGAGACCAGGAACATAAAGATGTTCACCGCAGCGTTATTTCCTAAAACTAGAAACAATCTTTAAGCTATCACAGTCACCCAGAGTGGAGCGACTTACAAGGTGTAGACTCTGCTCAAGCCAGCCCAGGGACCAGCTCGTGTGCTCACAACTGGGAGACCCCAGGCCCTGCGGGAACCCCCATTCCTGTGCTCACACAGCCAGGAGACCCCAGGCCCTGCGGGAACCCCTGTTCCTGCACTCATGCCAGGTTGTTGGGGTGATCTTGCTGGATAGCAGGGGTTCTGGACTTTCTTCCTTCCTCTGGGGACACCAGGTGGAAACCACCTATGTAGAATATGGGATTTGGTCTTGTGTCAAGGAAACATGACTCTGGGCTCTTGAAGTAAAAACAGTGTCCCACAATTGTGTAGAAATATGTGCAAACGAAAGAGACTAGAGGAATATGCAGAAGTGCTATGGGGGGCTCCTTGCCTGAGACGTGGCCTGGGGAGGATGGAGGAGTTTCTGCCCAGGTTGGGTGGCACCAGAGGGTCAGCTTCAGGGGGGTGGTCTGCCCTTCCACACCAGGCTTATCACTGCCACCGCCCTGTTGCTGCCACCAGAGCCTGAAGACGCAGGCATCAGTGATGCCCCAGCTACTTGGCAGGCTGAGGCGGGAGGATCTCTTAAGGCCAGGAGCTTGAGGTGTAGTGCGCGATGGTCTCCCTGTGGAGAGCTACAGCACTCCGGACTGTGCAGCTTAGCAGGTCCCCATCTCTAGGGGAAAAAGTGGTGTTCGTATCACGGAAGTGATATTTTGGTTACTTAAACTTTCCTTTAAAAAAAAAAAAAAAGTTTGAGCTAAGTTTTAAAGAAATTTTTGCAGGTAAAGACATCCCAAGCTGTTCCAGTATTAGCATGTTACCAGTGTCACCAAGTTTAATTTTTATATTTATGTCCACCTCTAGGTGCTCCATCTCGAAAAGCGAGAAAGGCCTCCAGACCACCAACACTCAGCTCAAGTCAAACGGCCCTCTGTGTCCAAAGAGGGGAGGAAAACATCCATCAAATCTCATATGTCTGGGTCTCCAGGCCCTGGCGGCAGCAACACAGCTCCATCCACACCAGTCATTGGGGGCAGTGATAAGCCTGGTATGGAAGAAAAGGCCCAGCCCCCTGAGGCCGGCCCTCAGGGGCTGCACGACCTGGGCAGAAGCTCCTCCAGCCTCCTGGTCTCCCCAGGCCACATCTCGGTCAAGGAACCCACCCCCAGCATCGCCTCGGACATCTCGCTGCCCATCGCCACCCAGGAGCTGCGGCAAAGGCTGAGGCAGCTGGAAAAGTAACTAAGCGCCACTATGTTGTTTCTCACCAGCAGAGCAAGCGCCCCCCCACCCCATGCTGGGGGAGAGTCGTTTAACACAGCAGAGCGTGAGGCCAACATGCTTTGGGGAGGGAGGCGTAATCCTAGGTTAACTGAAAGCACTTCAGGTCGTGTTGCTCTTTTGCTCACTGCGTCTTGGACTTTGGAAATAAAACCTGCCGTTTTCTAGGATTTAGTCATTTAAAGATTAGAACGTGATGGAGTAATAGGTTTCACAATAGGAAAGACAGGAGGCAGCGCCGGGACGCTGCTGTGTGCCTGGGCCTCCGCCAGGAAGACAGACACAGAGCTGGCCCGCTGGCCTCGCTGCAGCTGCTGGAGAAGCCCTGGCCTCCCCGTGGTGTGAGGACAGACCTGCTCTTTCGCGTAGTCAGATCCCATCGCTGTTGCCCAGTCTCTTTTGTTTGTCTTCGGATGTCTGTGTTGGCTCCTTATTTAAGCCCCATGACTCATAGGTGTGTTAAGGGTTTCTTTAGATAAGGAGGAAAAAGTTGTCTGTAGTTATCACAAGCTTCAGATGTTAACCTTTTCCTCTTGGTGGAAGAAACAAAATTGACCTTTGAAATAGTTCTCCCTGTGTGGTGTTATAAGAGTTGTGTTGAGTGATAAGAAAATAGTGACAGAAACGGAGGCAAAGATGGAAGCATGTTTGCTTCTGAGCCGTTAGAAAAAGCAGACTGTGGGGCTTGCACAGCCGCCCTCCTCTGAGCCACACTCACTTTTTTCTTTCATGCTTTCTCATGTCCACTATTTTGGAAAGAAGAAAACATTCCTTCTTCCTTGCTCCAGAAGGAAATAGAATTTTAAACAAGGAACCACTTTTACTCAGGAGCTCAGTTTGGGAAGTAGAAATGATCTTAGGGGCCACAAACAAGACCAGTTGTCATTTTGGGGGTCTGTGTTCCATCGTTGAGCAGAGAGAAATGGAAGGAAGGGCGCTGCAGTCTCATCAGATGGGAAGAGAGCACATGGCTTGCATGAGGCATTGAGACGGGACGCGCAAATTCGGGTAAGACAGGCTAGAAACTGCTTAACAAGGACCACAGGGCTGATGCTTATAATAAGGACACTGTATGGTTTTCACCTCGGGTGCTCAGTTGGTGAATCATAAGATCTGCACATTTAGAAGGGAGACTATTCCTTATAGGGTTGCAGTCTGCAGGCCGGCTAGCCTGACAGGCCCGGAAGCATCTCAGAGGAGGAAGAGGGGTAGGGCAGGAGCTTTGTACGGAGCACGCCTCCTCCGCAGGTTCCAGGAGGAGCTGTGAATGCCGCAGAGTGCCCAGCCTCTCTAGAACAGCCAGCAGCGTCTGTGGTCAGGGTCTGCCATCAGGAGGAAGTTCTGAAATCAGCCTCTCGTCAGTCAGAGCTGCAGTTAGCGCCGGTGGAGCAGGGGTCAGTGAGTCAGCATCTGGGTCAGGACAAGCTGGGATTGCTTTAACACTGCTGCTCTCAAGTCCAGTGCTTGTTTAGCTGCTGGAGAAAGAAACACCTGGTGGCAGGTAGAACCCAGTTTATTCTGTAAGTGTTGGGTGTGAGGCTTACCCTTGCCTGGCATGGCCCCAGGTCTTTGTAGCTTGGTATCTTACTGCCACAAGGAGTCTGTTCCTTCAGTCCTACGATCTCTGCTGCAGCATTAATGCCAGTCAGTTGTTGCATCTGAACTGCGAAGGGAGGGGTATAAATAACCTCCCGTCCTGTTGTGGCCAGGAACTCAGTGTTTAAGGGTTCTCTGGGGTCCCCTGGGTCCACTCACGTGGGAGTGGGGTGGGGGCTTAGGATTTTATTTTTAGTTCTCAGGGCCCTAACTAAAAAATTGTCAGTTGGCTGGATGCGATGGCTCACACCTGTAATCCCAGAACTTTGGGAGGCCGAGGCAGGTGGATCACCTGAGCAGGAATTTGAGACCAGCCTGGCCAACATGGTGAAACCCTGCCTCTACTAAAAATACAAAAAATTAGCTGGGCGTGGTGGCGGGCACCTGTGATCCCAGCTACTCGGGAGGCTGAGGCAGGAGAATCGCTTGAACCCAGGAGGTGGAGGTTACAGTGAGTCGAGATTGCGCCATTGCACTCCAGCCTAGGCACTCCAGCCTAGGCAACAAGAGTGAAACTCTGTCTCAAAAAAAGAAAAAATGTCAGTTTTGAATAATTAATTTATATTGAGCCCTCAAGTAAAATATTCATCTGTTTGACTTGTACCCAGAAGTTTCAAATTATGTTTAGGTTCATGGGTAATTTGACTTATTTTTGTCTAAATGAATGGAAATTATCTTATGTGTACAGTGGACCAAGGAATCACAGCGTTCTCCAGTCTCAGGCAAGCTGGTGACTTTCTGCTCTTTTCCCACAGCGGGACGACCCTGGGACAGTCTCCACTGGGGCAGATCCAGCTGACCATCCGGCACAGCTCGCAGAGAAACAAGCTTATCGTGGTCGTGCATGCCTGCAGGTGGGGGCCGGGGTCGCCACGCGCCCACTGCTGTGCTGCTGAGTGTGGGTGCTGGAGAGGATGATGTAGACACCCGCCTCTAGGATTTCCGAACATCCATTTATGTTTCATTTAGAAAGGACAAAGCAATTAAACCTCTAGAGACGGTGCTCGTAAAGGGTGGCACCACTTCGTATGTCACATGACAACGTTTTGGTCACCGAAGTACAACAGTCCCCTAAGATCATACCATATTTTTACTGTACCTTTTATGTGTTTAAATACACAAATATGGCTTGGCCTGGTGGCTCACGCCTGTAATCCCAGCACTTTGGGAGGCTGAGGTGGGCGGATCACCTGAGGTCTGGAGTTCGAGACCAGCCTGGCCAAAGTGGAGAAACCCTGTCTCTACTAAAAATACAAAATTAGCCGGGCGTGGTGGTGCATGCCTGTAATCCCAGCTACTAGGGAGGCTGATGAAGGAGAATCACTTGAACCCAGGAGGCAGAGGTTGCCGTGAGCCAAGATCATGCCATTGCACTCCAGCCTTGGGCAACAAGAGCGAAACTGTCTCAGAAAAAACAAATACACAAATATGTCACAATTGCCTATAGTATTCAGCACAGTAGCATACTGTACAAATGTGTAGCCTAGAGCAGGAGGAATGTGTGTGTGTGTGTGTGTTTTTTTTTTTTTTGGAGACAGATTTTCACTTTGTCCCCCAGGCTGGAGTGCAGTGGCACGATCTCGTCTTACTGCAACTTCCACTTCCTGGGTTCAAGCAATTCTCCCTGCCTCAGCCACCTGAGTAGGTGGGATTACAGGTGTGCACTACCTCATCCGACTAACTTGTATTTTTAGTAGACACTGGGTTTCACCATGTTGGCCAGGCCTCCTGAGTAGCTGGGACTATAGGTGGAAGCCACCAGGCCTGGCTAATTTTTAATTTTTTTGTGGAGACTCTGGTCTCTAATTCCTGGCCTCCCAAAGCACTGGGATTATAGACATGAGCCACCATGACTGGCCTAATCAGGAAAAATTTATTTTAACTTGTTCGTTATATTAATAAGTATAAAGTCAGGTGACTGTTGCTTTAATTGCATTTGGTTAATGATACTGTGGGCTTACAAACTATTTTCCTTTTATGCAATTTTCTCTGTCCCTTTAGTGGTTTAAAATACGATATAAAAATTTGGTGCTTATAAATAGCTGTTGGAAACATAGGAAAATAAAATGAGCACCGTTTAGAAAGATGATAAAACCGTAGAGTTCAATACATCACTCTCAAGAAGTTCATATATTCTTGCCACTAAGATAATGACCGTGGGAATACTGTTGTAGAGGAGTCTAGCAAAACAATCCCTACTAGACCTTGTGGTCAGGCAGAAGCGAAGACTGTGGGGGCCCGTGCAGCTGGGCACTTGACCGCGTTTGCTGCAAAGGAGCAGCCCCCGTCTGGGGGGTGGGCACTGGAGTGGACGCCAGCAGCCCAGGCAGGTCTGTGGGTGTCTCCTGGAGGCCTGGCTTTCTTGGCTGTGAGAGAGAAAATCGCAGAAGCATTATGGAAAGACAACCGTCGCTGTGTTACAAGCAGAGACCAAGGACTTGGAACATCCTCCAAACTCTGGGCTTGAGAAATGAAGGCCGAAGTCGCTGCTGAGAAAGCCACTAAGAAAGGAATCTGGGAGATGCCACCAGGCAGCCGTCAGGGGAGGCAAAAGCACCTCACGCATTCTGTTCCTTGTTGCTTCTCGGTTTTTAGATAAACATGAAATCAAAGCTTGATAAAGCACATCTGAATGTGCTGCTAATTCTCTTTTTCTCGATCCTAATACCTCGTCTTCTCTGGTTTGTGTTGTAAGAAACCTCATTGCCTTCTCTGAAGACGGCTCTGACCCCTACGTCCGCATGTATTTATTACCAGACAAGAGGCGGTCAGGAAGGAGGAAAACACACGTGTCAAAGAAAACATTAAATCCAGTGTTTGATCAAAGGTACGGTATTTTATCCAGCTGAGGATAGACTGCGTGGTTGAAGTGACGGATTAAGAAGGCCCTAAATGGTGCCTTTGAATGGCCAAAGCACATAAATCAGCTGTTGAGAAGTTCAGTCAGAAACCAAATTTTAGCAAACATACTTCTCAAAACAAATAAGCGTTTTGACCTTCATGTAAAAGCTCTAAATGTAGTAAATTCAAGTTATAACCCTGCGGACACGGAGACTAGTGATTAAATAAAGATCAGGTTATTGATGGGCCTGAAGAACTCATTTTTGGGGGTTATATCTGTTGACATTTTGGGGGTTATATCTGTTGACACTTAACCATGTTATCAATTAAAACTGAGAATTTAAGGATACATATATTTTTAATTTTATTTTAAAATAACAGTAAGCCCCTAACATCTTAAAGTATGACATATTGGAAAAACAACTGTATTTCCAAAAATAAAAAACATAATAATGAAAAGAATGATATTATGCTCATCTCTTTAGTGGTCTGGCTCGAGAGAGGCTGGAGTCTGCTTCTGTGGTCAGGGTGATTTGGTGACCTCCTAAGAGGGTCTCAGAGACACCCCCAGGGCTCATTGGCCCCCACTTAAAGAGCTGCCAATCTGTACCATTTTGGTATCTTACGTAACGGTCCCCTGGTGCTTCAAAACCCACCTGTGTTTTGGGAGATGATGATAATACAGTTGTATGGTGTCGCTATCTGCTAATTCGGTTTACATTTCATCTTTAAACATCCTCCTCATTCATTGTACTTTCATACAAGTAGCTTTATGTAAAACACACATCAGAAACTGGCAGGCATGCATCGACCCCTGATGAGGTTGTGCAGAGTGCTCCTACCCATCTGAGGCATTCAAACATCTGGAGACTCCACATGCCCATCTGGGTTTCCAGCACTGTGGCCTGGGGCAGGCAGCCCCAGCCCCAAGGAGAGGCTCCCTGCAGGCGCTTTAGTGCAGCGTCTGGCTGAGCATCAGGAGTGCTTTGGAGGCCTTCTCCCTCCTGCGAAACTGCAAGCACGTACTTTTTTTATGGGAGATGGTGGGAATAGGGCCTGAAGACTCAACAAGAGTGAATGGAAAGCCTGAGTGAGTGGGCTGCCCTGGAATTGCTGTTTTGTCAACATTATCCCATGTTTTAACCCCCAGGAAGAGTCAGACATGTTCAGAGATGCTCCGTACCCACCCATGAGTGAGCCAGGGACCTTGGGACCCAGACATCTGTGGGATGCCAGAGCCTTCTCTTATGTGTGGGAAATGAAAAAAATGTTGGTTTTCGAGTCTTCCTGAAATGCCAGATTAAAACATTAGGTAGAAGAACTCAGTTTTATAATAAAAAACGAACATGACATTTGGAATGATCTCATGAGCAGAAATGCCATTTTTAGTTATAAGAAAATACAGCAGAATGATGGATAAAGTTAAGTAAGGCTCTCGTTTCCTGTTTCAGCTTTGATTTCAGTGTTTCGTTGCCAGAGGTGCAGAGGAGAACGCTCGACGTTGCCGTGAAGAACAGCGGCGGCTTCCTGTCCAAAGACAAAGGGCTCCTTGGCAAAGTAAGTGCCAAATGAATCCTCGATCGGTTCCTGCACTTTGTAAAATTTAAGTCTTCAAATTTTTGTTCAAGTATCACATTGAAGGAAAATAATCTCTTACAATCCATCTCCTCAACTGGCGGCTCTGCTCTTTTTCTAAAATTCATTGGCTTTATTTATCTGAATTTCTTCTAGTCTTTGTCCATATTCACATTTAACTTTGGCACGTGGGTGTATGTTATTTAAGAATGAAAGTAGGGTTCAGTTGGGGAGGAGGAGATTTTAGTCACAGGCATCATTTCGTCAGCTGTGCTGCCATGGAGGGCATGTGGGCCAACATTCCTGTGAGTTGTCTCTGCTGATATTCCGTCATAGCTGAATTTTAAGACTGCTGGTTGCATGAAGGAGTTCTTAGATGTACTCAGTGATATAGCAGCTTACAGGTACTCACAGGGGTAGAAAAGATTGAAAAAAATAAGAGCCTTCATAAAAGGGAGAGTCCATATTCCTAGATGAAGACAGAAGATTAGAGAGATGAGAAGAAGTGGTAAAAGATCTAAAAGACATTGCCTTAGCCTACTTTATATATTTGTTTATTTATTTAGAGACAGGGTCTCTAGAAGCACAGGCTGAAGTCCAGTGGCGTGATCATGGCTCACTGCAGCTTCGAATGCCTGGGCTCGAGCAATCCCTGTCTCAGCCTCCTGAGTTGCTGGGACCAAGGCGCGTGTCAGCACGCCGAGATAAATTTGTTTTATTTTTCATAGAGACAAGGTTTCACTACCTTGCCCAGGCTGGTCACAAACTCTTGGGCTTACGCGATCCTCCCATCTTGGCCTCCCAAAGTGCTGGGATTATAGGCGGGAGCCAGTGCCCCCAGCCCAGCCTACTTTAACTGCTTTTTTAAAAACCCACAGGTATTGGTTGCTCTGGCATCTGAAGAACTTGCCAAAGGCTGGACCCAGTGGTGAGTGTCCCTGCTGCAGACAGAGAACCCCAGTGTGTAACTAAAAACGCTTTCCCCGCCCGGTGGGTAGCGTCCCCCACAGACAGTGGCGGGACCCGACACGTTATCTCATAGGCTTTTCCTACTTGGTCCTGTATCCGTCACCACCTTCCTGTCACTGTCTTTCTCAGGTATGACCTCACGGAAGACGGGACGAGGCCTCAGGCGATGACATAGCCGCACCAGGCAGGAGGGGTCCTCTTCAGCGTAGCTCCTCCACCTCTACCCGGAACACACCCTCTCACAGACGTACCAATGTTATTTTTATAATTTCATGGATTTAGTTATACATACCTTAATAGTTTTATAAAATTGTTGACATTTTAGGCAAATTTGGCCAATATTATCATTAAATTTTCTACGTTGGATTTCCTCTAGGATTTCGCCAGTTCCTACAACGTGCAATAGGGTGGCGGTAGCTCTTGTGTCTGTGGACTCTGCTCAGCTGTGTCCGTAGGAGCCGGATGTGTCTGTGCTTTCTTATGGCCTTGTTTATATATCACTGAGGTATACTATGCCATGTAAATAGACTCTATTTTTTATAATCTTTACATGCTGGTTTAAATTCAGAAGGAAATAGATCAAGGAAATATATATATTTTCTTCTAAAACTTATTAAATTCTTGTGACAAATAATTTTCATCTTTGCAGCAAAAAGTTCTCAGTGACCTATTTTGTGGTGTTTCTTTTTGAAAAGAAAAGCTGAAAGATTATTAAATGTTAGTATGTTTCTGTCCATTATGAAAGATGAAATAAAGTATTCAAAATATTAACATTTTCATAAATATAAGGATGTATTATTGAGAAGTAAGTTGAAGGGCTTATAAGGAAAAATGTTTTATAACTGAGTAATATAAGATATTAAGAGAATTGTCATGGTTCATAAATCACATTGTACTAATCTGAAATTTCTTACATAAAAATGAAATGTCATGTTTATTTTAATTGCTGTTGTAACTTACTCATGAAACAGTATACAGACACCTTGTACTTTTCCTAAACTATAAGAACAGACTTTCAATGTTAGCAATTAAGCTGTTGTCAAATAATCAGTCATGAGCTTTGTTAATTTTCAATGTTTTCCCAGCCTATAAAAAAAGGAAGGTACACGTTATCCTCTTAAAGGCTGTGAGGTAGAGTGGGATGAGTAGACAGGATGTTGCATTAAGAATTGGAAGCTCGATCTCATTATTGTCAGGAACACCCAGCGTGACCTCACACATAGGATGTGGGACCTTTGAGCCGATGAGCACTGGCCACCACCAGGGTTGGGGGCGCCACAGCTGCGAGCCCGGCCCCTGCTGTTCTCAGCAGCCACTTCCCAGGCTGCCTCACTTTATGCCATGACTAACCTTAATATTGGGATATTGTTATGCAATTTTTATTCTGTTTAGACTATTAAAAGCAGGTTTCTGTACTTAAGAGTTCCCCAGACCTCCTGTGAGGTGAGGCTGTGTTGCAGTGTCATAGGCTGTGCGTGTCTGTAAAGAATGCACTATGTGGACGATTAAGTGTATATTATAAGCTATATGCTGAAAATGGCTTCCATAGCCATGAGAACATCTTAAAACTATGTATAAATATATTAAGGAAAGTATAGCTTTGTAACTTAAATTGGAGCTCTTAGCTTGTTTCATGGAACTACACAACTTGTGGGTAACTCACGTGACCAAACAAACCAAAGTGCCTGTGACAGGGCAGGTGGCTGTCTACCCACCCTCCGTTCTAGCAGATTCTTATTTTGTTTGAATTTATAAACGAGGCTGGTGGCTGTCTACCCACCCTCCCTTCTAGCAGATTTTGATTTTGTTTCAATTTATAAACGAGGCCAGTGGCTGTCTACCCACCCTCAGTTCTAGCAGATTCTTATTTTGTTTCAATTTATAAACAAGGCCAGTGGCAGGCCGGGCGCGGTGGCTCACGCTTGTAATCCCAGCACTTTGGGAGGCCGAGGCAGGCGGATCACGAGGTCAGGAGATGGAGACCACGGTGAAACCCCGTCTCTACTAAAAATACAAAAAAATTAGCCGGGCGTGGTGGCGGGCGCCTGTAGTCCCAGCTACTCGGAGAGGCTGAGGCACGAGAATGGCGTGAACCCGGGAGGCGGAGCTTGCAGTGAGCCGAGATTGCGCCACTACACTCCAGCCTGGGTCAAAAAAAACAAAACAAAAAAAACAAGGCCAATGGCTGTCTACCCACCCTCCCTTCTAGCAGATTTTGATTTTGTTTCAATTTATAACTTACGCTTTGAACCGTGGGTTTACTTATAATGGAGTCTGTAGCTTCACAGCATATTTCATGTAATCATAAAGACCAGTATATTCTCTCCTGCTGAATGACATGTGACTGTAAAGCCTCTTTATAAACTGTTTCCAGTGTTAGTATAGAGGATTATTTGGGAAGCGTATCAATACCGTTATAGACACATATGAACATGTATGCACACAAAACATTTAACTATGGTATTTATGGAAGAGAGGTAACATTAAATCTAGTTGCTTTCCCATAGTATTAGATTTGTTGAGGGTTTTTAAAAAATCAGATCTGTTCAAAGTCTTCTGTCATAATCTATAAAGAAGCAGCACTCATGGAAATTGTAGCATGCCAGTAATTTTTACCAACATCCCATACATCTGAGTTCTGCAGTCCAGTGTGTAATCCGCTCCATGTGTATTTTGCTTAATGGAATGCTTTATTTAAGCACTTAGGCAGAGTAGACGCAATTAAAGGTACAAAGCCCAGAGGAAGCGGTTGAGCAGCACCGTGCCTGCCCTGAGGCAGTGGAGTCGGTAGCGCTGTCTCCAGGGCCTTGAGTGGCCTCTAGTAGCCGTCTCCATTCTCTTTTAAAAAAAAAAGGGGGGTGATTCTGAGGCACTGAAGTAGCTCCCAGATGTGGAGGAGTGAAGCCATCACGGCCACACTCAGCACTCCAGGGTTGCAGCAATGTCAGACACTCTTCAGTTCTCAAAACGTTTATTTTCAGTTTTAAATAATCAGTTTATCTAAGAAAAGGGAATTTTAACTTTTCTACCTTGAGCGAAGCCAATGAAGGGAAAATTAATTGACTTAGTAAATTTGAAGTGCAGCTCTGTTAGCTCGTACGTGTGGGTTCTTAACCTGATCCTGTGCCTTAAAGTAGGAAGGTGTTTCCAAGTTCAGATTAAAATAGAAGCAGCTGGCCGGGTGTGGTGGCTCATGCCTGTAATCCCAGCACTTTGGGAGGCCGAGGAGGGTGGATCACCTGAGGTCAGGAGTTCAAGACCAGCCTGGCCAACATGGAGAAACCCCGTCTTTACTAAAAATACAAAAATTAGCTGGGCGTGGTGGTGGAGCGCACGCCTGTAGTCCCAGCTACTATTCCAGAGGCTGAGGCAGGAGAATCGCTTGAACCCAGGAGGCGGAGGTTGCAGTGAGCCAAGATTGCGCCATTGCACTCCAGCCTGGTCGACAGAGCGAGACTCCGTCTCAAACAACAAATAAAATAGAAGCAGCCTTGTAACTGTATTTACCATGATAATATATTCTGCACAGTAAGAATTCCTTTTACAGACATTCTTTATCAAGAGGTCAGCCCTTCTTTTTCAGGCACCTAAGCCAAATGCAGGCCTGTGTGTAGCTGTGTGTTTTTTCTGTGGTTGCTGCATTTATTCCACCTCCAGCTGGACCCCCCACTGCAAATAGAGAACAACGGTGGGGGGTGGGGGGTGGGGGTTAAAAAGTAGAGAATGTCCTTTCCGTTCAACTAATTTCACATGACTGCATGTATTTATTCAATAAAACTTTTATGTTAGCTCACTCATGATTTGTTTTTCTCTGTCTTTTGAAGGGAGGTGTTCAGTGCGCAGTCAGATAATTTGAAAGGAGACGTCGTGCACTGTTTCATTTGCTGTCTGCACTCGCGTTTTCCCAGCAGCTACGTCAGAGTAGCTGACACCCTTCCTGTTGTTCCCAGTTCAGTTTGACTCTCCTCTGCCCGGCACATTACACTCTGCATGTCGAAAACAGCTCTTCTAAAGGATAATCGCGTAGAAAAAATAGACTTTAAATGTGTTTTTAACTAGGGCGCTGAGAAGTGCAGTGGGGACTGCCGAGACACCTGAACGTTGGAACACACTGAGGGTGATGCTGGAGTATCCCTTCCTGTTGCGTTCATTACTAGTGGTGGGGATCGACTTGAGTGGAGCCTTGCGCTTTTCCTGGTAGCCGCTCGGCATTTCACACCGGGCACTTCCTTTCTCCTTGATTCTCGGCATTTCACACCGGGCACTTCCTTTCTCCTTGACTGTGGGCATTTCACACCAGGCACTTCCTTTCTCCTTGATTCTCGGCATTTCACACCGGGCACTTCCTTTCTCCTTGACTGTGGACCATCCTTCTTGGCCTCTGTAGCGCCTTGCTCTGTATTTTCCTTGCACATTATTGGCCATTTCCCAACACTCTTCGCCTCCAGCCAGACTCAATATTGGCATAACGTGGGTTTTGGTTCTGATCACTTTTTATGTGGTGCTCTTAATACCATCAATGCCCTGGTTTCCAGATGTATGTCACTGAGTTCAGGACCAGTTCGGACACCTCACGGCACACCCTTTGTCCATCTGTCTGTCCATCATCTGTCTTGGTGCTGCAGCTGAGACTTGGACAGCACCAGCCACCTCCCACTGCCTCAGCCCATGTGCAGACACCAAGCCCTTGAGCTCTAACTGGAGAATGTATCCACCTCAACTCTGTCCCCTCGGTCCAAGCCAGCATCCCTCTCCATTTCTCCATCTTCCTCCCATGCCTGCCCCATTTTCCATACCACAGTCGGGAATCTTTCAGACACAAATCACTCCCACTCAGCCGTGTTCCACTGCTCAAGACCAAGAGCATTTCCTGGCTTCCACGGCTGAGTGTTTCTCCTTCCCTGGGACCCTCACCCCCCGTACCTCAGTCAACGCCTCTCAGTTCCACAGACGGCCCTTACACATTCCCACTTAACACCCCCAGGCATGCTCCTCCCCACAAGCACCTCCACACCTGCTCTGAACCCCCAACACTTCCACACTGCTCCCCCCAGCACATCCACACCTGCTCCTCCCCGCAGCACCTCCACGCTTGCTCCTCCCCCAACACCTCCACGCTTGCTCCTCCCCCCAGCACCTCCACGTCTGCTCCTCCCCCCAGCACCTCCACGCTTGCTCCTCCCCCAACACCTCCACACTTGCTCCTCTCCCCTCCCCAGCACCTCCACGCAGGCTCTTACCATGACTGGCCCAGCTCACATCCACTCCCCGTCACTTCTCAGTTGAAAGTTGATCTCGGTGTCCTGTGAGTTTTCTTAGCATCATGTGTGTTTCTTTCTTTTTCTTTTTCTTTTTTTTTTTTTTTTTGATTCAGGTTCTTGCTCTGTTGCCCAGGCTGGAGTGCAGTAGGGGGATCAAGGGATCCCCCAACCTCAGCCTCCCAAAGTATTGGGATTACAGGCCTACGCCACCATCCCGGCCTGTGTTACTTTGATTCACCAAATTTAACGTAATTACAATTTAGTTTTATTTAAAATTTTCCTACATGGACTGTAAACTTTCAAGGACAGAGATTATGTGAGTTTTATTTAAATCTTTACCTGATCGCCTATCACTGTTCTGGGCACATGGTAAACCAAATATCTGTTGAATAAATGTATAAAGTTTGGCAGACGGCTCACACCTGTAATCCCAGCACTTTGGGAGGCCAAGGCAGGTGGTTCACTTGAGCTCAGGAGTTCAAGAGCAGCCTGGGCAACATGGCAAAACACTGTCTCTACCAAAAATACAAAAATTAGCCAGGCGTGGTGGCGCATGCCTATGGTCCCAGCTACTCGGGAGGCTGAGCAGAAGGATCACTGGAGCCAGGAAGTCGAGGATGCAGTGAGCCATGATTGCGCTGCCGCACTCCAGGCTGGGTGAGACAGCAAGACCCTGTCTCAAGAAATAAATACGTTTGGCAGACCAAAATATAATTCATCTTTTCTAACAAATTTCCATTCAAAAAAAAGATACATACCTACTAACGGTTTTTAATACTGCTGAGCATGATGGATACTATGGAGAGAAAAGTCCAAGGGCGTCCTCATCTGAGAAACAGTTGAGACATGAAAGTTGGAAACATCCAGGAAGTCTGCCTTTAACTACTGTTACTCCCAACCTCCTGGGCAATATAATAAAAAGAAAAACGATTATCCGTACATTTTTACAAAGGGATAGTCATTTTCAGATACCAGATTGTCTACCTGGAAATCCCAACAGTAACACTGCAAAGAAGGCCAGGCACGGCGGCTCACACCTGTAAGCCCAGCACTTCGGGAGGCTGAAGCAGGAGGATCAGTGGAGCCCAGGAGTTTGAAACCAGCCTGGGCAACAGAGTGAGACCTCATCTCTATAAAAATAAAAAAAACCTAGCTGGGCATGGTGGGTGCACACTTAAAGTTCCAGCTACTTGGGAGGCTGAGGTGGGAGGATCTCTTGAGCCCAGGAGGTTGGGAGGCTGCAGTGAGCTATGATTGTGCCACTGCACTTCAGCCTGGGTGACAGAGCAAGACCCTGTCTCTTAAAAAAAAATCTGGGCCGGGCGCAGTGGCTCACGCCTGTAATCCCAACACTTTGGGAGGCCGAGGCGGCTGGATCACGAGGTCAGGAGATCGAGACCATCCTGGCTAACATGATGAAACCCTGTCTCTACTAAAAATAAAAAAAATCGGCTGGGTGTGGTGGCACACACCTGTAGTCCCAGCTACTCGGGAGGGCGAGACAGGAGAATCGCTTGAACCTGGGAGGTGGAGCTTGCAGTGAGCTGAGATCGCGCCACTGCACTCCAGCTTGGGCAACAGAGCGAGACTCAGTCTCAAAAAAAAAAAAAAAATCTGGAGGCCGGGCGTGGTGGCTCACACCTGTAATCCTAGTACTTTGGGAGGCCAAGGCAGGTGGATCACTTAAGGTCAGGAGTTCAAAACCACTTGGCCATCATGGTGAAACCCCATCTCCACTAAAAATACAAAAAATTAGCTGGGCATGGTGGTGGGCACCTGTAATCCCAGCTACTCAGGAGGCTGAGGCAGGAGAATCACTTGAACCGGGGGAGGCAGAGACTGCAGTGAGACGAGATCGTGCCACCGCACTCCAGCCTGGGCGACAGAGTGAGACTCCATCACAAAAAAAAAAAAAAAGTCTGGAAAATATTTGGATGTACAAATCTCTGTGTCATATATGATAATACCAATAGCTATTGGAAAATATGGAAAAAATCATACAGCAGCAGCCTTAGAAGCAGAGATGACCAGCAGCCATGCTGCCTCTGGAGGGGAAAGAAAGAGCTTATTGCGCGTCACAAGTCCCATCCCCAGGGAATTGTCACTATTTGCGCTCTCAGGCTCCCAGGAAAACTCTATCTCCAGGTTTGTCGTCCAGAAGAATCGGTGGCAGTTGTTTAACATTGCAGCTGCCTGAGGCAGTGGTAGCAGTTGGGACAAACAAGAGGCCACCCAAACGCTTTGAAAGGAGAACCTAGGGGATGAGACTATCCACAGAGGGCTTTGTAAAACTCCGGCATTGCTGGAGTGCTAGACACATGCACGTGCCGGGCTGTGCACATGCCCAGGAAAGACCTGCAAGAGTTCTCATTTCTGGCTGGCATGGAGGCTCTGAGCAAGCAGGAAGTGAAGGCTAAGAGAGAGTTGTGAGGTGCCTGCCGGAAGGTTGAAGGCACCCAGCACATACACAGGGCCCCTTGGCAGCAGGTGGGAGACCAACTGGTTTGAAATATTCAAAGAAGCCCTTTCCAGTCCTTAGCTGGCACGTGAGCTAACCCAGCAGGGGCTTCAGAGGCAGCATGTGACAACACAGCTTCTAGAGATCCAAGTATGTTACTAAACACAAACAGCAGTGACGACCGCCACCAACAACAAAGCCAGGAGTGGAAGAGGGATCTTGTCTACAGAGTTGCCACACTATATTATCTTTATTTATTTATTTTTTAGATGAGTCTCGCACTGTTTTCAGGCTGGAGTGCAGTGGCATGATTTCGGCTCACCACAACCTCCGCCTCCTGGGTTAAGCAATTCTCCTGCCTCAGCCTCCTGAGTAGCTGGGATTACAGGCACCCGCCACCATGCCCGGCTAATTTTTGTATTTTTAGTAGAGACAGGGTTTCACCATGTTGGCCAGGCTGGAGTATATTATCTTAAATGTCCAGATTCAATGAAAAAAGGATGAGGCATGCAAAGAAACAGCAGACTAAGGGCCACACACAGGAAAAAGGTAGTCAGATAAACTGCCCCAAAGGAAGTCCTGGTGCTGGACGTCATGTGAATGAAGACAAGACCCCGAATCAACTTTTAACGTGTTCACCGGAATAAGGGAATCATGTCAACCATTACAGGAAGGTATGAAAATGATGTCTCACCAAAACAGAGAAGATCAATATAGAGAAATTACGAAAACAGTAACCAGAAAGCCTGGGGTTTAAGTAAATAAGAGTAATGCGAAATTCACTAGGGGAGCTCACCCATGGATCTGAGCTGACAGAAGAAAGAATCAGCAAACTTGGAGATGGGTCTGTCGAGATTATCCAGTCTGAGGAACAAAAAGAATAAAGAAAAATGAACCTGACATACGTGCAGTGGGAGTTCCAGGAGGGGAGCAGGGAGAGAAGCACCAGTAAAAACATTGAAGGAAATAATGGGCAAAAACTCCCTAATTTGGAAAGAGCCACACCCAGGCACATCACAGTTAAACTGTTTGAAAAGACGATGCAGCTAGAGAAAGACTCATCGCCTCCGCAGTACGAACTGCTGAGTTATCAGGAACCCTGGCGGCCACAGCAGAGGGATGAGGGATTCAAAGTGCTCACAGAGGCTGTCAGCCAAGAATCCTGTTGGCAACAGCTGTCTACAGTGAAGGAGAAATTAAGGCATTGTCAGATTTTTTTTTTAAAGAGAACTTGTGAGCCAGCGTGCCCTGCAAGAAATACTAAGGATAAAGTCATTTTTTGTCTTTGCATACATGTCAGGCTCTAAACGGAAACACCTACATTTCCATTTTGCAGGACCTCAAGTCTGGGAAACACGGAGGCGCAGTGGGGCAGAGCATGGCTCTGGAGTCAGACCCCCCAGGTTCAAGCCTCACTTCCGCCCCACGGGACCTGAAGCAAGGCAAGTAACTTCTCTGCCTCCATTTCCCCTCTGCAAAGCAGGAATCGCTGCAGTCCTTACCTCAAAGGCAGAACTGAGGATAAAGTGAGGTCATCCCTGGAAAGCACTTAGGACAGCACTGGCCTGTCGCATTGGACGATCGTCAGCCACCACGTCCACTCTCTGTCCTCAACTTCTATCAGAATGTGGCAACCTCCCCTCCTTGTCCACTAGGTTAGGACAACAACAGTGTTACATTTTCTCTTATACTCAAATCCTCAAAACATTAAGGCACAAACCTTCACCAACCTGTGAGAGGTGCCTTTCCCCTCTCCAACCCCAGATTCCTTCCCCACATACCTGGCTATTCAGTATCTTCTAGCATTTGCCACTCATTTATCCAAGAGCAAGACCCTCCACTCCCCTGCCTTTTTTTTTTTTTTTTTTTTTTTTTTTGATAGAGTCTTGCTCCGTTGCCCAGGCTGGAATGCAGTGGCACAAACACAGCTCACTGTAGCCCCAACCTCCCAGGCTCAAGTGATCCTCCCACCTCAACCTCCCTAGTAGCAGAAACTACAGACATGCACCACCACACCTGGCTAATTTTTTAATATTTTGTAGATACGGGGCTTTGCCACGTTGCCCAGGCTGGTCTCGACTCCTGGGCTTATGTGATCTTCCCGCCTCGGCCTCCACAGTGCTGGGATTACAGGCATGAGCCACTGTGCCTGGCTACCCCCACCTTTTTAAGGTCATGCGCCTATTGGGCCTGTGTATCCCCAGTGACTTCCCCCAGGGTTCCACTTGGCCTTTTGGGGCCTCCTTCATTCTCCACAGTACAATGAGGCCGTGCAGTTTCTTCTTGTATTCATGGTAGCATAGGTGCAGACAGAAACGTGCACAAATCCTGTTTCACTGCCTTGATGAATTTCCAAGCTGAACACACCCATGTAACCAGCACCGAGAAGAAATAGCAACGTCAGAGCCCCAGGCACCCTCTCGTGCCCCTGCTGGTTCTGCCCTCGCCCCGCCAGGGGTCACTCTGCTCCTGACGCTTCGCCCTGTGGATGTGTTTTGTCAGATTCTGAGCCTGATATAATTGGAAGCGTTCAGTGGGTTCTCTTGTGTCTGGCTGCTTTTATTCAACATTGTGTTTGTGAGAGGCAACATGGTGCCTTTTAACAAGGTTTGACCGAAGACTTGGGTGTAAGTGAAGCTTAATACAGAAAGAAAGAATTGGTACCAGTTGAGGCCCAAATCAGGCCAGCTTCTGGCTTCACATCCAGCCCACCTCCAAGTCCACACCCACGACCACAGCTGCATCCATGTCTTCTGCCTGCGAGCCCAGGCCTGTGGGCAGGAAGGACTTCTAGGCCCACAGCGGAGGCCTCACCTGCACCCAGCATGCACGCGGGCTCCGCAGTTCACCAGTGGGCGGCACCGCCGTTCAGGCCTGGCTCCTTCCATTTCCATAACCATGAGGGCACCACGGACCAGGCTGGGTGACACTGCAGCCCCTTGCCAGTGTTCACAGGGTTTCCTGCAACAGGGACAGGGACCGGCGGATGAACCTCACTTGGATCAGACACAGCAGAGGCTGGTCTCACTTCCCAGTCTCTTGTGAGAACTGTCACACACACACCACACGCATGGACAATGACAACACAGAATATGCACACAACACATACCACACATATTCATACAGACACAACACAGAACACAAACGATATATACACACCATGCATGCATAACGCACAATACACACAAAACAATACACACAACAAAATACACATCACACATATTCACACGGACAACACAAAACACCACACACGTGCACAACAGACAATACACACACAACACACATACACACAATACACAATTCACATACCACACATTCATAAAACAGCATATAACACACCACACTACACACAAATACAACAAAACAATACAACATCATACAATATATACACAACACACGAGACATACTACACACACTCAGACAACACAACACAACATACACAACACAACACAAAATACACATACAAAACAATGATAACAGGACACACAACACAACACACACAACAGTATAACACGCTACACGGTCCACACAGATGCACACAGCACATGCTCACAGCTTCCTGGAATCTGAATTTAACCTGAGTGGGGAGCACAGGCCAGATGGCCTGGGTTCTGGATGACGGCGCTGCCTCGGGGCTAACTCAGACTTACAGAGCAGTGCATAGGATCGCTGTGGCCCACACGGACACAGTCAGGGCCTACGAAGTTCAATTCCTGTCTCTACACTGAAAGAGAGCTGTTGATGACCATTTCTCTGGTTAAACTAAAGGTATGGCTCTCAGGGCCCTCTCTTCCCTGCAGGCAGCCCTGTCAGTGGATGGGCACGCTGCTTCTCTGTAACCTTTCTGACAATGCTTACTAATAAACGACCTCTTTGTTTGGCTCAAAATTCCCTTCCACTTGTCCATGATTCTCCAAGCTTCTTCAACCCTCAGTTGAAAGGCGAAAGCTTTTTATTTATGATTTATTTTTAAGAGATGTGATGGCTATTCACAGGCATGGTCATAATTCGCTACAGTCTCAAGCTTCTGGGCTCAAGCAGTCCTCCCCTCTCAGCCTCCCAAGTAGCTGGAACTATATATATCCATATATATATCTATATAGATAGTATATAGTAAATTATTTAATTCCTTCCATAATGATTTAGAGGGACTATCTTCAACCAGTACAAATGTTTCATAAATAATATCTGGCCGTTTTCTAACCAATTGAGTAATTTGTTGCACAATAAGCCACCTCACAACTTTCTTTTCTTTTTTTATTTGAACATCTTTATTTATACAACATACTCAGTTATGACCTAGAGAAATCAAACATGACCATTACACAAATGAACAATGGAAGAACTCTAGTAACTGCATATGTCTAAAACTGATATTTTCCTATGTAATTACACTTATTTAACATTTTGAGAACCCAAAGAATGTTAGTGCTGAGCATAATTATTTTCCTATTTAAGTGATTAACTCTTCTAAAGTACACAAGATATGAGACACAAAACAGAATTGATGCATAAGATCTGAAATGAGATTCAATCCAAAGTGTCTTCTCATCCTTTATGTTTTCCTGGGTGTAAACACAAGAGTTGAGAAGTTTATAGTAAGTCCATGGAAGCAAGCATTATTCCTTTTCAATTTCTAGAAAAAATAGTTCAATTATTTTCAGCCTGAATCACTGAAGCTTATCAAATGCACACCTAATAAAAAATTCAAGATAATCAAAACCTGACTACTTTAATTGCTCTATTCCCCTCTCCTCTGACCATCCTAATGGCTAAATAAAAGTTGGAAACTCATAAGCTGAGGAAACACACTCACTATCCAGTTAATTCTGCCACCTTTGAGTATATTGACTTTCTGGCTGGTACTCATTTGAATTTTGCTTTGTTTACAAACTATTTTCTTTCAGGATGGATCAGTTCACCATCGATTACTTAAACTCGGTTTTTGTTTCAGATTACATTCTTTCGGCTTTGATGAACTTTGATTCACAGCTGCACGGAGCCACCTCACAACTTTCAAGAGTAGCTTTTAATCTATTAAATTTGAATAGTAAAGATATTACATAATTAGGACACAACTAAAATTTGGTTTAAATATTTCTGTGGGGGAGAGGACGCCACACTTCTACTCAGTGAAGACAAACATTTTTACGGTCCAGAGGTCTTTGATTTTATTTTATTTTATTTTAACACCTATGATGTCATGAATTCACAGGGAATAGCTTCCAGCGGCTCGGGCTCCTTCCCACCGGTTCTCACACAGTGAGCTTCTCTGGGTGGAGCAGGCCGGAGCTTCCGTTGAACCAGGTACCTTTGTCTTCGGCTTCTTTTTCTGATCATTTTCCTCCACACATTTCAGGAAGCCACTTAGAGTGCTCCGGGTGCTCCATACGCACATAATTCTCTCGGCAGGACTCTCGCCCTCATGCTGGAGAACTCTGCAGACGCCCAGCTTTGCCGTGGTCACACCTGTGGAGCTTCCTTTGTGAACAATCTATTCCCTTGATGGCTACAGTATCACCTTTCTTATGGACTCGCATATACGTGGCCAAAGGAACAACTCCATGTTTTCTAAAAGGCCAGAGAACATCTATCGGAGCCTCTCACCTTCCCCTCCTGTTCGTCATTTTGGCAAATGACGGAAGATGGCGGTTCCGGCCGAAAGGAAGCGTGGCTGAAACTATAGTTGTGCATTACCATGTCCATCTCTACATGAATATTTTAGCTTAGAATAAGCTTCTTGGATCACTTATTATGCAATAATTCTTCCAAAAATTTGCCCAGAGATAGTGCGCTGGATGTGTCTCATCATAATTCTCTAAATATGTAAATACTAGCATCAGTTGCTAACAAAATATGTTTTGTAAGGCAGAACAGCTATGTAAAGTCTTTTCATTCTTTCTGGTCAAGTGTAGGAAACAGCTTTGGGGAATGGTTATTTTGTTGTTGTTGTTGTTTTGAGACGAGGTCTCCCTCTATCGCCCAGGTTGGAAAGCAGTGGCACAATTCCAGCTCACTGCAGCCTCACACTCCTGGGCTCCAGTCATCCGCCCACCTCAGCCTCCCAAGTAGCTGGGACCGCAGGTGCACGCCACCATGCTTGGCTAATTTTTTTATTTTTTGTAGAGATGGGTGTTTCACTATGTGTGCAGGCTGATCTCAAACTCCTGGGCTCAAGCAGCCTCCTGTCTTGGCCTCCCAAAGTGCTGAAATTACAGGCATGTGCTACTGTGCTTGGCTAGGAAGTTTTTGTTCTCCGCTCATATTCCCTTGCTTTGAGAATGTAAACCTGTGAAGCATCTCATTGACTTTCTCAAAATATAAAATAGAACCAAAATACTGTTTAGTGCTCTCGATTCATTCAGCAACATTGAAACACGCACCTACTATGTACAAGGCGGTTTGCGCGGCAATGACGGGGGGAGCTCTCTGTCTTCATGGGCCAAATACATCTGCCTGTGTATGTGTGCGTGCGTCTGTGCTCATGTGCGTGTGTGGCTGTGCATCGTGTGTGTGATCTTTTCATTGTCTTTGTAGTTTTGCCTTCTCCAAAATGTCGTATAGTTGGAATCTCACAGTATACGGCCTTTTCAGATTGGCGTCTGTCACTTAGCAGTATGCATTTACAGCTCCTCCATGTCTTTTCATAGCTTGATAGCTCATTTCTTTTTAGTTCTGAATCATATTCCACTGTCTGAATGTGCCACAGTTTACTCATCTACCTCACCTGCTAAAGGGCAGCTCATTTGCTTCCAAGTTTGAGCAATTATAAATAAAGCTGCTATAAACATCCCTGTGCAAGTTTTCTGTATGGCCATAGTTTTCAACTCTTTTGGTTAAATACTAAGGAGCACAATTGTTGGATCATATGGTAAGAGTATATTTTGAGCTGGGCATGGTGGACCACACCTATAATCCCAGAACTTTGGGAGGCTGAGGTGGGAGGATCACTTGAGCCCGGGAGGTTGAGGCTGCAGTGAGCTATGTTTGTGCCACTGCACTCCAGCCTAGGCAACAGACCAAGACCCTGTCTGGAAAAAAAAAGAAAAGAATATATTTCTTTTGGGAAGAAACCACCAACTGGGCCAAACATAGTGTTTCATGACTGTAATCCCAGCAATTTGAGAGGCTTAAGGAAGCAGGAAGATCACTTGAGGCCAGGAGTAAGAAACCCTGGGCCCTGTCTCTGCAGAAAATTTAAAAATTAGCCAGGCATGGTGGGGCATGCCTGTAGTTTCAGCTACTCAGGAGATTGAATTGGGAGGATTGCTTGAGCCCAGTAAGGAGGTTGAGGCTGCAGTGAGCTATGACGATATTGAGTGGAGTGCCACTGCACTCCAGCCTTGGTGACAAAGTGACCTTTAAAAAAAAGGAGGAGAAGGAGGAGAAGGAAGAAGAAGGAGGACAAGGAGGAGGAGGAGGAGGAGGAGGAGGAGGAGGAGGAGGAGGAGGAGGAAACTGTTTTCTACAGTGGCTGCACCATGTTGCATTTCCAGCAGCAGTGAAGGAGAGTTGCTGTTGCTCACTTCCTTGCCAGCATTTGGTGTTGTCAGTGTCCAGACTGGCCATTCTAGTTGGTGGGCAGTGGTATCACGTCGTTGTTTTTATATGTGTTTTCCTGAACACATAATGTGGAGCATCTTTTCATATGTTTGTTTGCCATCTGTATATCTTAACTTCTTTGGTGTGGGGCCTGTTAAGATCTTTAGCTCATTTTTTATTTGGATTGTTTGTGTTCTTATTGTTAAGTTTTCAGAGTTTTTTGTATATTTTGGGTAACAGTCCTATATCAGATGTGTCTGTTACAAATATCTTCTCCTACTCTGTGCCTTGTCTTCTCTTTCTCTAGATATTGTCCTTCACAGAGCAGAAGTTTTAAATTTTAATGAAATCCAACTTATAAACGATTTCTTTTATGGATTATGCCTCTGCTGGGTCATCACCATATACAAGGTCGTCTAGGTTTTCTCCTGTGTTATCTTCTAGGAGTTTTATCCTAAAAGTGCTGGGATTACAGGCGTGAGCCACTGCGCCTGGCCCTCTCTGAAGTATTTTAAGAACGAGTGTGACGTGTCTCTGAGAAATCCCTGGGGGCAATGGAAGGACACGTTGGCCCATGTAGGTGCTGGTGGGAGGGACCCAGCCAGGTGGCCACGGGTGACAGACATGACTCCCAGCCTGTCTCACTGCACTCCAGCCTGGGCAACAGAACAAGACTCCATCCCCCCCAAAAAAAACAACTTCAGAGAGATTCCACCACCCATTGAATAAATCCCAACTTCCTGGTGTGACCCCGGTGATAGTTTCTGTTTCCAGCTTGCTTCACCCCTTGCCAGTCTATGCTGGCAATGCCCGTGTTTGCCTGGCACTCACATGCTGCCCTCTGCCTGGCAGGCCCCTCTCCCTTCCAGCTTCAAGCCCCCGGCAGCATTCAAACCTACACTCTGGCTACACGATGGAATCACTCTGTCCAGCCCACAGCCAGAGATTCTTAATTGGTCTGGGGCAGGGCTAGGTTTTTTGGTTTTAAGAACTCAGTGATTTTAAGTTGTGTTCAGGGTTGACAGTAACTGTTCTCAAGTCTGTTTAGATACCACGACCCTTAGGAAGCCTTTATAACATCTTTCTGCCCTGTGGCACCACCCAGGACTCTGTATCACACTGTCCCTGAGGCTAGACCCATGGATATGGGCGTGACTGCGCCCAGTGCCACCAGCACTGCGTCCCCTTCCTCGCAGCTCACCAGGTCCGAATCCCCACCTTGGCTCCTCTGTATTCATACTCATGCCGGTAAATTTTTATTTATTTATTTTTAATAAATTAATTTTTTTTGAGATGGAGTCTCACTCTGTCGCCCAGGCTGGAGTGTGATGGCGTGATCTCGGCTCGCTGCAACCTCTGCCTCCCAGGTTCAAGTGATTCTCCCGCCTCAGCCTCCCGAGTAGCTGGGATTACAGGTGTCCACCACCACATCCATTTAATTTTTGTATTTTAGTAGAGACAGGGTTTTGCCATGTTGGCCAGGCTGGTCTCGAACTCCTGACCTTGTGATCTGCCAGTCTCAGCCTCCCAAAGTGCTGGGATTACAGGCGTGAGCCACCGCGCCCGGCTGTGAATTTTTAATAACAGCTTTATTGAGATACAGTTTTATACCATAAAATTTACCGTTTTAAACATACAACTGTGTGGTCTTAGTAAACCCACAAGGTTATGCAACCATCACCACTATCTAATTTTAGATAATTTTCGTCACCCCAAAACCACAGCCGTTAGTAGTCACTCCCCATCCTCTCTCCTGAGTCTCTGGCAACACCTAATCTCCTTCCTGCCTCTGTGGATTTTAGAGTCATGTGGGCATTCTATATAAATGGAGTCGTACAATCCGTGACCTCCGTGTCTGACTTCTCTCACAGAGCATGTTTCAAGGGCCATCTGCACTGTAGGGGTATCAGAGCCTCACTCCTTCTACAGCTGAGTCATATTCGATTGTGGGAAAAGACCACGCTGTGTTTGTCCCTTCGTCTGTCGATGGACACTTGGGTTGTGTCTACTTTCTCAGTCGTGCTGCGAGCCTTAAGAGGACAGTGATTGTCCCGTGTCAACGCCTGGCTTGGGCAGGTGCTGAGGAGCCCCTCATCCCGCAGTCTGATTCTCAGCTGTTTCAGGTTCAGCCTGAGGCAGGAACCTCAGCTTTATTGATTTTATACTTGAATCATTCACATTTCCTCTTTTTACATGTTTTCTGAGATCAGTTTCTTCTAACCTGTGCATTCGGATCACTTGGGGAGGTTAAAAACTATGAATGCAGGCTGGGCGCGGCGGCTCATGCCTGTAATCCGAGCACTTTGGGAGGCCGAGGCGGGAGGATCACGAGGTCAGAAGATCAAGACCATCCTGGCTAACACAGTGAAAACCTGTCTCTACTAAAATACAAAAAAATTAGCCGGGTGTGGTGGCGGCCGCCTGTAGTCCCAGCTACTCAGGAGGCTGAGGTGGGAGAATGGCGTGAACCTGGGAGGTGAAGCTTGCAGTGAGCCGAGATTGTGCCATTGCACTCCAGCCTAGGCGACAGTGCGAGACTGTCTCAAAAAAAAAAAAAGAATGCCCAGGGAATCCCCGGTTGAATTGATTGATTTGATTGAGTTGGCCGGGAGGAAGCCTAGCCTTTAGAATTTTTTAAGCAGCTCAAGTAGTTTTCATGGGCAGCCATGGTTGAAAACGTTTGCCCTCGACGGTTTATCTTGTTCTCCTTTGAGTAACCACTAAGGAGATACCCATGAGCTCACGCCCCGTGCCTGAGCTCCGCATCCCTGGACCCATGCCGCGACGTCCCCAGGACCCCAGGGGGATGGGGGGCGCTGCTCACTTTCCTCTTCACTTTTGCCCCTGCAGTCTTCCCTAGGTCACAGCTGCAGGTTGTGTATAAAAATTCCTTTATCAAAAGGCTGGGAATCATGTTAAAGAGGAATTACAACCTAAGAGGGGGAAGAAAACCACTTGCACTGAACAGGAGCTCCCCAGGAGTCCAGAGAGCCCTGGTCCACGGGGCCCTGCAGAGCCCGGCTCGCCCCACCATTCCCCTCCCCTCACTGTCGGGGACACCAGGTAGGTGGTATCTGCCTCAGCACCCCCAGTTGTCACCCTCCACCCGTTCCTAAGCTCTCCCTAAGTGTGGCTGTGCCTCCTGGGTTAGCAGGAGGTGCTGCAGGGCTGCTGGCCCAGCACCCAGGCAGGGGCAGTGTGGGTTCCCAGCTGCCGAGCACTTTCGAGTCTTCTGTAGTTACTGTACTTTTGGGATCAAACATCCACATCCACATCTCCCAGGTTCAAACGTTTAGAGACAATGCAATACAAAAACCACAAAAAGGAAAAAAATGTTTCTGCAACAGCTTCTGATATGGTTGGCTGTGTCCACACCCAAAATCTCATCTTGAATTGTCATCCCCGTAATGCCCATAATCTGCATGTGTCAAGGGAGAGACTAGGTGGAGGTAAATGAATCATGGGGGTGGTTTCTTCCGTGCTGTTCTCGTGATAGTGAGTGAGTTCTCACGAGATCTGAGACTAGCTTCCATGCTGTTCTCGTGATAGTGAGTGAGTTCTCACGAGATCTGATGGTTTTATAAGGGGCGCTTTCCCTTTTGCTCCTTGCACGTCTCCCTCCTACCACCTTGTGAAGAAGGGTGTGTTTGCTTCCCCTTCCTCCATGATTGTAAGTTTCCCGAGGCTTCCCCAGCCATGCAGAACTGTGAGTCAATTAAACTTCTTTCCTTTATAAATTACCCAGCCTCGGGTATTTCCTTTTCCTTTTTTTTTTTCTTTCTTTTTGTTTTTCTGAGATGGAGTCTTGCTCTGTCGCCCAGGCTGGAGTGCAGTGGCACGATCCCAGCTCACTGCAAGCTCCACCTCCTGGGTTCAAGCGATTCTCCTGCCTCAGCCTCCCGAGTAGCTGGGATTACAGGCACGTGCCACCATGCCTGGGTAATTTTTGTATTTTTAGTAGAGACGGGGGTTTCACCATGTTGGTCAGGCTGGTCTCAAACTCCAGACCTCAGGTGATCTGCCCACCTCGCCTCTCAAAGTACTGGGATTACAGGTGTGAGTAGCTGCACCTGGCCTCAGGTATTCCTTCATAGCAGTGTGAGAACAGACTAATACAGCTTCCTATGTGCCCGAGAGACTCCTCCCCTTCTTGGAGCCAGTGGCTCACTCTGCTGGGCCAGGCCCTGTGTGGCCCTGGAGACCCCTCCTCCGGGCCCCCGGCTGGTGTGACAGAGCCGTCACAGCTGCCCTGCACTGAGAGGTTTTGCCCAGAGTGGCTTTGAAATGGTTAACTAGGACTCCATGAAGTTCCTAGCTAATGACTACTTGTTGGTTTAGCTTATTTTCATGTTACAATTATTATAATTAAATTATAAATCTTGTATTTTCTTATATAGGCAGGGGAGGGGTTTCTGAGAAGCTGATAACAATGGTTTCCTTTGGAGCAGAAGGCTGTGTGTCCAGGGGGTCGCAGAAGACTGTTTTGTATACCTCTTCTTGCAATGTGAGTTTGAACCATGTGATTGTGTTACTTGTGCAATTCAAAATAAACTTAAAAAAAAACCCTGCAAACCCTATGCTTGGCTCACTATGAAAGATACTATATTTTTGGCTGGGTGCAGTGGCTCACGCCTGTAATCCCAGCACTTTGGGAGGGTGAGGTGGGCGGATCACGAGGTCAGGAGATCGAGACCATCCTGGCTAACACGGTGAAACCCCGTCTCTACTAAACAAAATACAAAATAATAATAATAATAATAATAATAATTAGCCGGGCATGGTGGCGGGCACTTGTAGTCTCATCTACTCGGGAGGCTGACGCAGGAGAATGGCGTGAACCCAGGAGGCGGAGCTTGCAGTGAGCCGAGATAGCGCCACTGCACTCCAGCCTGGGCAACAGAGCGATACTCTGTCTCAAAAAAAAAGAAAAGGCATATTTTTATCAAAGATATTTTAGCCAAGTTTTATACCCTTTGAAACTTAGTTTTATATGGCCTTGCCATGTGGTCCACCTTTAATTCTATAAACCTTTTCTCATTAACCACATTGTAAGGTTTTAAGAACACAGATGATCTCATGCTTCATTTATTCAGAAAATATTTTCTTCAAGCATCTAAAATGTGCCAGGCCTTATGCCATGGATATAGGACTAAGGATGACACAGTGCTTGACATGGAGGAGCTAATGACGCCTGTGGTAGGGGGCTAAGAGATTGCATTACAGTGAGGGTTATGGGGTTCAGGAAATAAACCCCTATAGAAGGCAAAGCTTGAGCTGAGTTCTGGAGGAGTGTGGTTTATTTGCTGGGAAGGGCACTTTCCCAGTGAGTGGTGATGGTAGCGGGAGGCAGACAAGTTCCTGGGTTGGGAAGGGGCAGGTCCCTGGTGAATCCCCACTTTCAAGCTAGGGACAGCCTGAAGCTCCTGGGCCAGGATGCCAGTTCCTGGTGAAGTCCGAGATCCAGAGAGATCATTAACTTACTTAATGCCTTTCAGCCAATCAAGTGGTGCTTTTTCCAGGCCTGCCCATGGGCCAATCAGCACACACTTCCTCCTGTCTATGGACCAATCAACATGTACTTATTCCATTCTGAGCCCATACCTGCCTGTGGATAGGAGCTACTCGCTTCGAGTCTCCTCTCTGCTAAGAGCTGTTTGGTCAGCTGTTCTCTGCCTTGCTCACCCTCCAGTTGTCTGCCTAACCTCATTCTTCCTGGACATGGGACAAGAACTTGGAACCTGCTGAATGGTGAGAGCAAAAGGAGCTGTAATACTTTCCTGGCCAGCTTGCCAAGTTGCAGGTGGGAGCCAAAGTGGCCGTAACAGGTTCCTGGCCAGCTCGCTGAGCTGCGGGTGGTGACACGCTCCCAGACTGAGGGAGTGAAGAGTGGTGACCCTTCTAGAGGCCCAGGCCTTGGGATTCCCCAAGCCAGAGCCATAATGCTATAGTCCTCCCACTCTCTGCTGGTGCCCAATGGCCACCCCATGCAGTGGGAAGCAGCGGTGGGGCCGGGACAGCCAAGGAGCCGTGGACTGGTGTGGGGCGGCAGGACCAAAAGACCTGTAACACGAATGAGCTGAAACACACTGCCCCAGAAACACGACCCCCCGCTTGCCACGCTGTGGGTGATGAGAAAGACAGAAGAGCTGTGGCCCTTCTGGGAGCCCAGACCTCGGGGTTCCCCAAACCAGGGCTGTGACACACTATAACCCCCCTTTAGGGCTCTGTGACTCCTGGCATCTCTGAACTTTCGGGTGCCACCACGTTCCCCTTGTCCCGATGCTGGTGCCCGCAGTGGAAGCCACTTGTGGTACCTCTGGTCCAGCCACAGCCTCACATGGAGCCGGCAGCTGTGCAGGCACCTGGAGCTGTCTGCTCCACCACAGCAGCTGCATGGCTGGGTGTGTGCAGTGGTTGGACCCCATGCTTGCTTGCTTACATACCCCTTGCTGCTCTGCACCTGGCTCACCCTTGGCAGGCATGGGATCTGGGTTGGTAGTGCAAGCCGAGAGCAACCTGCTGGGCTGAGTGGGCTTGAGCAAAACTCCAGCAGAGGTGCCGCTGGCCATGGAGGTTTCTAGCTGGTGAAGCGATACCCAAAGGATCCTATGACATTAGTGGCTGCATGGGCAGGTGCATTGGGGGCGCTCCTGCTGCCCTGCTCCCATGTGCCTCTGAGCACTGCACTACATAGACATTTAGGCCTTATAATAACCCCCTAGAGGAGGCTGAGCTCTGCATTATACAGACATTTAGGCCTCATAACAACCCCCTAGAGGAGGCTCAGTACTTAAGTAGGTCCCATTTGATAGATGAGGAAACTGAGGCTCAGTCGTCCATGGCTTGTCAAAGGTCACCAGCTAGTGAGCACAGAACCAGGTTAGCCCAGATGGTACAGCTTCAGAGCTCACATGCGTAACTTGTTAAATTATTCCTATCAGGAAGCAGAACCACCAGGAACAGATGGCTGATTGGAGGAGGGACCAGCATAAGGAAAGGGGCAGGATTCAGGGGTGGGAGGGGAAATCGATTTCGGCTTTGGATGCATGTCAGCACCAGCGTGGGAGTAGGCAGTGAGCTGTTGAAAATTCTGGAGTTCAGAAATAACCGTGTCTTGCAAATCCAGATGCAGAGGTCACTGCTTGAAGGTGGCAGTTTGCACCTTGGATATGAAGGAAATTGCTGAGAAGAAAGCAGTGAGAAGAAGGTAGGGGCACCAAAATTCAAGAAACGGCAGGGAAGGATCTGTCTGTGTGTGGAGGGAGGAGGAGGTCAGAGGTGGCTGGAGCCCCAGGATGAAACAGGCGATGCTAGCTATCGGCCACCTGTTGACAAGGGTCCCAGACTCAGCATGCTCTGAGTGGGTCTTCTCCTTCCCCTCTGCAGCCTGCCTTGCTTCACTGTTGCAAGCTTCCTAGTAAACCAGTCTTCTCCCTGCTATGATTTTATATTGCTTGTTGAAACGGTATTCCAACAAGTAATATAAATATTTTTGATATACTATGCTAAATAAAACATTTAAAAATTAATGTCACCTATTTATCTTCATTTTTCTAATGTGGTCACTAGAAATTTACAATTGCACTTGTGGTTCCCATGATGTTCCTATTGGGTGATGCTGTGCTTCCACAGTGCAACGACTTCAATCCGCCAAGACCTCTCGTTTGAGTTCAGCCAGGAAAACAGATACCACTCTAGACATCTCAAGCATGAAAGAACATAGCGCCAGGGAAGGCCAAGTCCTCACGAAGGGATGCAGAGCTCGGTGGTAAAGAGCACTGTTTTCTAAGAATTTGCTTTCAACAAAAATTGGGAACGCCCAATCGAGTTATTCGCTGACACAAATTAAAAGAGATTGATAGATCAGTATGTGATTTTGGCATTTAAGTCCAAAGAATAGAATGACATTGCTACTCCTCCTTCATACGGGTGCCTCAGAGGGTCTCCGCTAAGGCCTCTCCCTCTCCACCCTATGGGCAGCTGACCTGCGGGGGGCCGCACCTGCTGGAGGAGCAACTACAGGGGAAGCACCTGTTAGGGGCCGCACCTGGCCGGGGGGCTCCTGCGGGGGAAGCACCTGCCCAGGGCGCATCTACAGTGTGCAGGCTGCGGACCACCTGGACAGGTGCCCCATCGGCAGGGAGGGCGGTCACGGGGTCCGGCCAGGTCGGGGTGGGGTCCTCCCGGGGATCCAGACACGGCCCTGTGGCCTCTCCCCGCCCCAAACCTTTCCTTCCTCTGCCCGTCTCTCTCTTCCTCTCCTTCCTCCTTCCCCGAACAGCGCCCGCTCGCAGCGCCCCGCCCTCTCCTGGACCGCGCACTCCCTCAGCGGAGGCCCCAGGACGCGCACGAGCACGCAGTGGACGTCGGCGCGCGCACCGGGCATGGGTTCCCCTGCTGTGGTGCCGCGCGTGCGCGTTCCGCGGTGCCCGGTAGGGCACTGGGGTTAGCGGCCCGAGGCCGCGCCCTAAGAGGCGGGGCATAGACAGGAGGAAGACAGGAGGGCATGTGGGCGGGGTATGATCTGAAGGCGGGGCGGAGCGGGCGTGTGGGCGGGGCCCGAGGCTCGCGGTGCCCCAGCTCTCGCGAGAGCGGCGCTTGATGACGACCGGGAGGGCGGGGCCCGTCTGGGGCGCCGGCGGGTGCGTTTGAATCTGGTCCGAGCGCGGGAAACGGCGGGTCCCCGAGCCCAGGTAAGAGCTGCGGTGCGGAGCCGGGATTGGGTTCAGAGCAGGGGCTGGGAGGTAGCCGGGATCGGGCGGGAAACCCCTCCTCAGCTGGTCGGGGTCCCGGCCTCCACTCCCCTAAAGAGGCGGCCGACCTGCGCGCGGGCAGTGCTGCCTCTGACGGGACCGGACAGAACCGGCGACCCCGGGCCATCCCCGCTACCCAGCTCAGCGACTCCCGTCCTTCCTGTCCATGTCAGAGGAAAATCCCAGCCCCGGGCGCGGGCACTGCCCTCAGAGAGCGACCCCCCAGCCCTGAGCATGGGCACTGCCCTCAGAGAGTGTCCCCTCAGTCCTGAGCATGGGCACTGCCCTCAGAGAGCGACCCCCCAGCCCTGAGCATGGGCACTGCCCTCAGAGAGTGTCCCCTCAGTCCTGGACATGGGCACTGCCCTCAGAGAGCGATCCCTCAGTCCTGAGCATGGGCACTGCCCTCAGAGAGTGTCCCCTCAGTCCTGGGCAGACCCCACCAACCTGAGATCCGTACTTGGGAACCCTCTCTGGGGGATGCATCTGGACATGGGCACTGCCCTCAGAGAGCAACCCCTCAGTCCTGAGCATGGGCATTGCCCTTAGAGAGTGTCCCCTCAGTCCTGGGCATGGGCACTGCCCTCAGAGAGTGTCCCCTCAGTCCTGGGCATGGGCACTGCCCTCAGAGAGTGTCCCCTCAGTCCTGAGCATGGGCACTGCCGTCAGAGAGTGTCCCCTCAGTCCTGGACATGGGCACTGCCCTCAGAGAGTGTCCCCTCAGTCCTGGGTGTCGATACTGCCCTTAGAGAGAGTCCCCCTGAGCCCTGGGTGTCGGTACTGCCCTTAGAGAGAGTCCCCCTGAGCCCTGGGTGTCGGTACTGCCCTTAGAGAGAGTCCCCCTGAGCCCTGGGTGTAGGCACTGCCCTCAGAGATTATCTCCCCAGTCGTGGACGTGGGCATTGTCCTCAGAGACATCAGTCTCCTGAACTCTTGTTGCTGGTTTGATGCCTCTTGTTGTGTCCGTGAAGGAGTTTGGGGATGGAGTGGGAAGTCACAGGTGGTGAGAAGGTAACAGGGATTTCTTCTTTTTAATGCTCAACTTGATTCAGTACCAGACCTCCTGTGCAAAGAGTAACCTGCTCTTCGGACTGATAACTGGATGGTGAGATGACTCCTTACCTTGAAAGTAGCATTCTGGCTGCAGGGCTGAGGTCTTATGCACATATGGTACAAGAAACATGGAATATTGCCACTTTGGGAGATGGATTGAAAAATTAGCCATTAAAAAATTACAGTCACTAATATAAGAGGGAAAATGGGAAATATAGGAATAAGTTTGGTAGGCTAGAGGAAGTATACTACTGTAGGTTGGACTAAAATGCCAAAGAGGTACACTTGGAAATAGAGCAAACAAGAAAAGTGACCAGAACTATGAAAAAGGGAGAGTGTTCACAGACTTGCCAGGCGAAGATGTATGATTCCATGTGTTTGCTGCACCTTACTGGATTATTTTTCTAAAATCATGAATTTGTCCTAGCCACTATTCATTATGCTTGTTACTGGCCACTCTCCCTTCCCTCCCCATTTTCTTTGTCAGTAAAAAGTGTGCCAGTCTTGCTTGATTTAAAGAGGGAGACACGTTGTCGTTCAGCAATTTCATCATTGCATGAACATCACAGAGTGGACTTACCTACACCTAGAGGGTGTAGCCTACACACATAGGCCGTATGGTGTAGCCTACTGCTCCTAGAATGTTACTGTACTGAATACTGTAGGCAACTGTAGCACAATGGTAAGTATTTGCATCGCTAAACATATCTAAGTATAGAAAAGGCACAGTAAAAATATGGCATTATAATCTTATGGGACTGTGGTCATACATGTAGTCTGTTGTTGACTGAAATGTTATGTGGTCCGTGACCGTAGTTCATAGTTCAGCCATTTGAGTTGAGGAATGAGATGACCAGACTTCACTGTTAACTTATTTGGGGAGTCATTAAACTGAGGTTATTTTCTGCTTCGTTCAATTTAGACATTAAAATCTAGTATTATATGTTTAATTAAGATGACTCTCTGTCCCCATAATTATTGGCAGTAATTTTGCATATTGCTCTATTTATAATGGTGCAGGTGGTTTTCATTTATGTTTAAAGTGAGGGGGCTCCTACTGCAAATATGTTCCATCATTTCTATTACCTCAGCTTTAGGTTAATGTTTTTTTAGTAGGGCACCAGTAGCACCAGGTATTGTGAATGCTAAATAGAATTTCCTGGAAAAACACAGGCAGGATGGAGGGTATACAAAGTCCCCTGAGCTCTCATTATCCCGAAGTTGTGGGAGGAGGGTGCGGTGGTTGGGCATGCCTAATGCATAGTCTAACAAGATCCCAGGTGACCCCCGGGGCCACTGTTTTCCATCTCACTTTGAATAACAAGATGACACTAACAGTGGGATTTTTTTGATGGAGGAATGGCCTTTAGAAAGGGAGCATCTTCAGAATCTGCAGCTGGGATCAGATTGTTCTTTTGTTGAATCAACTCAGATCTGCCGAGCCAGCATCTTGCTAAGGTACTAAAACGGAAGAGATGGTGGTGAGCTTCCTAAGGCTATTTGGATTTTTCCCTCCTTAGTTGGTAATTTTATTAACAATTGTTGATGAAATATCATTAATATCATGTTATTAACACCCCCAGTAAAGGAAACAAGTAAATTGTTTTTCCGATATTATAATGTGTTTTATGTCAGAATATTTTTAGAAACTGTCTGCCATATGTGGTTCAGGAATTTTCTTGCAGTTCTTGGATGTTAATATCAAATTAAATCTTATAGGAAAAGATATATTTGCAAGTGTTTCAGTATGATTGTGTTTTCCACTAGGGTTGCAAAATAAATGCCATTTGAAAAGTGCCATCTGTCATGGAAAAACGTGAGACATTTGTACAAGCCGTGTCTAAGGAGCTGGTTGGAGAGTTTTTGCAATTTGTTCAACTTGATGTAAGTTTCATGTTTTAGTTTTGTTGTGATTTTTGACTGTGAATATGAAATATGTTCTAAAATCATTATGTCCCCGAACGAAACATAGTTATCTCAGTGAATCCTTAGTGACCAATGTTTATTTGAAAGAAGAAAACAAAACCCTTTATACTCAAATCTACCTGCTGGTGGGCTAAGCTAAGATGTAAAAGATAAACAGAAGTTAACCAGTCAAAGAGGGATGTTGGGGGGAAGGACCCATCTAACCAAGAAGGTCACTCTGAAGGCTAGAGAAGGTTTGTTGTGTTTGAACTTGAAGTTCAGCAGGAAGGCAGAAGATGAGGCTGGGGGCTAGGCTACACAGGTCTTTACCATTTTAAGGACTTCAGACTTTATCTTGAGAATGGTGGGTGCTTGAAGCAGGGAGCGAGCTGTAGGCAAGGGAGGAAGAGAACAAAAGAGAAGGAGAGAGAACTAGTGGACAAAATAGAGGTAAGGAGAAAAATATGGTTTGTCTTTTGGAAATATTCCTCTGCAAGTGAGAAATATGTCAAAGGGACATATTTAAGGCTAATCTCTTAGGTCGTGCTCTTCATAATGATGGTTGAATTAGAAACTGGAAATGGGAAGCTGCTTGGTAGTGAAGTGATGGCACTATTGGACTCATTGGATATGGGTATGGTGGGGAAGGGCCCAGGCATCTGACTGTGTAGTACCATTCAGCAAGCTCATGAACGTGGGAAAAGGGCAGATTCAAGGGAGAAGGTGGCTCCATTTTGGAGGTGCCAGATGACTGGTGGTGGGATGTGCACCAGCGGATGGCCAGTAGTCAGACATGCACGTCTAGATACCAGGGGAAAGGGCTGTGCTAGAGACAGGTTGGGCATGGAAGCCTAAGTCGTGGGAATGCCTGCAGTTATCTCTGTAGTGTTTCAGAGAAAAGGGCCTAGGACACATCTCTGAGGAAGCCAGCATTGGAGGCACTGACCCTGAAATACGAAAGTATCTTTGGGGCAGGAGACCCTTGGCACACTTGTCTCACTTGTTCTTATTATGTGGTGAAAATCAAATTAGTGACAACAAAGAATTAGGGAGGAATCTAATAATGAATTTGTTACTAGCAACATTTAAGAAATCGGTTTTCTTTATAAGAGAAATGAGCTTATAACATGTTTCGGTATTATAAAATGATATCCTGTAAACTTAAAAATAATCACAAACTCATAGGCATCTCATCACCATAGAAGTGTTTATAAGAGCAAATTAGATAATATAGCAGTAGCGGTGTATATGGATTGTATTGGAAATGTAGTACATACATATTTTAAAGTCTAAAAGATTGTTGTTGCAAAGTGCATACCATAATGTTAACAAAATCACAGCAAACTAAATTGAAAATCAGAGGTAAAAATAGCAACTCAAAATCACACTGGTGGCCACAATGACAGGTGCCCTTCTGGGGTGCATTGTTTCCAGCCACCTGTTGTGTGCCAACCAGCCTTTGCAGTGTTGCTGGGCAGCCAGCAGACATCTCAGGAGAATACTGAATTAGTCCTTATACTAATGAGGCATTAACTCTAGTTTATCAATAATAAGCTTTATTAACACTTAACAATTCAGCTTAGTACCTAGTCACTGTGTAGCTCTTAAATGTAAAAATGAAAATTTGTAGGATTGTGCATCACGTGGTTTCATCAAGTTGAAGGACATAAATGCCATTTTATATAATAATGATGGTTTCCCATAGTTCAATTTGATAAGAACTTAAATCAGTTTGAGGCCTATCAGGTAGATCTTTCCAAGTACAATTAGTTCTTCTATAATCCCACACATGCATTACCAACAGTCACTGCACTCTGCAGAATTGGGTAAAATAAATAAATAAATAACCCAGAGAGATTATGGGGAAAATGGAGTTAGAGGGACAACACTAAAAAATTTTGCCAGTGACACATTAAAAACAGGAACCTAATAAAACGGTAGCATAATTTTATATGTCAAATCACTAAGAAATGCATAAATACTATAGTAAACATGGCACTTTATCTTGAAAAATATTTACATTCTATAGTTGGAAGTGGGTGCCTGTGCTCCCAAGGTACACCTGCCCCTCTGTGTGTAAGAGGAAGAAAATTAGGTAGAACAGAGGAGAAAAAGGCAAGCTAGGCAGATGGGAATAGGGAGCATTAGAGAACACAGTGAGCCTGGGGAGGGCGCAGTGAAGTGGGGTTGGGGCTTTTGGGTCATAGCAGGTGAGGGGCACAATGTGTGGCCCAGGTGTGAATGGACTGAGCTGCTAGGTGTCTGAGATGTGTTTCATGGGATCCTGGTGGCTCCAGTCAGTGGGTGCAGTTTTCTGCATTCACCTGGTATTTCTTGCCTATGAAATCCCACATAAGCAAATGAGAAATTTGCCTTTGGTCAAATTGTTCCCTGATGTATTGACAATGTTGGAACAAGTTTTTATTTTCAAGCAAGTGTTCTAGAATGGAGCTGATTATACTGTATGCCCTTGTCTTTCTTGGAGAATCAGTGATGGGGAGGAGGACACAGCACTGAGGAAAATTCCATCATTTAACAAACATGTCCTAAGTGCCTTCTGTGTGCCAGACACTGCACTGAGAGTTGGGGTTATAGTACACACAAAGCAAAGTTTCTGCATAAATGGGGGTTTATGTTCTAGTGGTAGAGGAAGAAAAACAAGACATATATGTAAATAATAAAGCAGGTGGAGGCTGGGCCCAGTGACTCACCTCTGTAATTCCAGAGCTTTGGGAGGCTGAGGCAGGAGGATCATTTGAGGCCAGGATAACACCGGCCTGGGCAACATAGTGAGACCCCGTCTCTACAGTAATGTTAAAAAATTGGCCTAGTGTAGTGGCTTGTGTCTGTGGTCCCAACTACTTGGGAGGCTGAGGCAGTAGAATTACTTGAGCCCAGGAGTTTGAGGCTACAGTGAGCTATGATTGTGCAACTGCACTCCAGCCTGGGTGACAAAGTGAGACCCTGTCTCAAAAAAAAAAAACCTACTACTACTGATAAAGCAAGTGGAAGTGGAAGTTGGGGACGATGGCGTGGCTGAAGAAAACCTCAGAGGAGATGATATTTGCACAGAGTTGGCACGGTCACATGACTCTTGATGAGGACACGTTCTGAGAAATGCATCATTAGGTAATTTCATTGTTGTGTGAACATCCTAAAGTGTGCTTACATACACCCAGATGGAGCAGCTCAGTACACACCTGGGCTAGATGGTACAGTCTACCGTCCTAGGCTACAAACCTGTATGCCATGTTACTGTACTGAATACTGTAGGCACAGTGTTGTAACACAATGGTGTGTATCTAAACATTGAAAAGGTACAGTAAAAATACAGTATAAAACATAAAAAATCGTACATCTGAATAGGGCACTTACTATAGCTGGAGCTTGCACAATTGTAAGTTGTTCTGGGTGAATAACTGAGTAGTGAGTAAATGTGAAGGCCTAATACGTCATTGTACACTACTGTAAACTATAAACACATTACACTTGGGCTACAGTGAATTTATAAAAACATTTTTCTTCAATAATAAATTAACCTTACCTTACTGTAACTGTTTTACTTGATAAACTTTAAAAAAATTTTAAACTTTTAAAATCCTTTATAATAACACTTAGCTTAAAACACAAACTTATTTTGCTTTACAAAAAATCTTTCTTCATTTTATTTTATTTTAACTTTTATATTCAGGGGTACATGTGCAGGTTTGTTACATAGGTCAACTTGTGTCATGGGGGTTTATTGTACAGATTATTTTGTCACTGAGGTATTAAGCCTAGTTATTAGTTATTTTTAGTTATTTAGTTATATTAGTTATTTTTCCTGATCCTCTCCCTCCTCCCACCCTCTACCCTCCAATAGGCCAGTGTGTGTTGTTCACCCTGTGTCCATGTGTTCTCATAATTTAGCTTCTACTTATAAGTGAGAAAATGCTGTATTTGGTTTTCTGTTGCTGTGTTAGTTTGCTGTGGATAATGGCCTCCAGCTCCATCTATGTCCCTGCAGAGGGCTTGATCTCATTCTTTTTTATGGCTGCATAGTATTCCATGGTGTATATGTACCACATTTTCTTTATCCAGTCTATCATTGATGGGCATTTAGGGTTATTCCATGTCTTTGCTAAAAATACTTTCTTTATACCCCTATTTGATAGCTTTTTTCTATTTTTACTTTTTTTTTTTGAGTTGGAGTCTTGCTCTGTTGCCCAGGCTGGAGTGCAGTGGCATCGTCTTGGCTCACTGCAACCTCCACCTCCCGGGTTCAAGTGATTCTCCTGCCTCAGCCTCCTGAGTAGCTGGGATTACAGACACGTGCCACCACACCAGCTAATTTTTGTATTTTTAGTAGAGACAGCGTTTCACCATGTTGGTCAGGCTGGTCTCAAACTCCTGATCTCAGGTGATCCACCTGCCTCGGCCTCCCAAAGTGCTAGGATTACAGGTGTGAGCCATCGCACCCAGCCATCTATTTTTACTTTTTAAACTTTTTTGTTAAAAACTAAGACACAAATACACCATGAGCCTGGGCCTGTACCAAGTCAGGATCATCAGTATTACTGTCTTCCACCTTAACATCTTGTCCCAGTGGAAGGTCTTCAGGGGCAATAACAGACATGCAGCTGTTATCTCATCTCCTGTGATAACATTGCCTTCTGGAATTTCTCTTGAAGCACCTGCCTAAAGCTAGTTTACAGTTAACTTAAAAAAATGTAGAAGGAATATACTCTAAAACAATGATAAAAAGTAGGTTTGTTTACACCAACATTACCACAAATGTGATTAATCTGTTACACTATGATGTTTTGACAGCCATGACATCACTAGGTGATAGGAATTTTTCAGCTCCATTATAATCTTATGGGACCACTCTCATATATGTGGTTTGTCATTCACTGAAATATCACTATGCATTGCATGACTGTATTTGATCAGAGATCCAAATGGGCCATGTAGAGATTTGGGAAAAGAAGATTCTAGACAAAAGGAATGGGAAAGGCCGAGACCTTGAGGCAGGGCACATTTGGGAAGCTAAGGGTGTGGACTTACTGAGGAGGAGGAGGGTGGCAGGGTTAGGGTGGAGAAGTAATTTCTTTCCTGTTGAAATAATTGCTAAGTTAAAAGAAAAGTTGCAAGAGGAATTCAAAGGAATCCTGAATACCCTACGTCCAGGTTTACCAGTTGTTACCACTTGCCACATTTTCTTTATCATTCTTTGTATTTACATTTTTTTGAATCACTTGAGTCAGTTGTAGGCATTGTGCCTCTTTATCTCTAAACATTTCAGTTCGTATTTTTCTAAAATAAAGATATTCTGTTATATAACCACATTAAAATCCTCAAAATCAGCAAATTTAACATTGTGGATAATCCTGTTAAATAACCCTCTGCAGCCTATGTCGTCTCCTCTTGAATCTGGATTGGGCTTGTGCCTGTTTTGACGGACGGAATATTGAGGAAGTGGCCTTCGGAAAGTTTGGCAGCTTCTACTTCCTCTCGGAGTCCCTGGTTGTCATGTAAGAAGTGCAGGATCACCCTCTGCTGGAGAGAGAGACCACACACAAAGACTGGAGGATGAGACTGTAGAGGGAAACCTCATTAGTGGGCACCAAAGTGCCAGACATCCAACACCCAGCTGCCACCTTAAGCACAGGCGTGTGTCCCCAAGAGTGAGCACTGATTCAGGAGATACAGTAAAATTGTTGCTTTATGCTACCAAGTTTTTTGTTACGCAACAAGACTTCCCCTGCTTCATACACATCGTGCCAGTCACAAGAGAATACCTCCCTCTGGGCATATAGACTACAAAAAGGCACCTTGCTGGGGCATAGGTGGCCAGGGCACTCACACAGGGAGGAGAGGCCCTGCAGGATGTCCACCCCACTGGCCCCTCAGCCTGGTACGCTCTGTACAGCACGGGGCTGCACAGCTTCTGCATCCTGGGGCTGGAGGAGGTTGTGGAGGGATGCCCACAGGCAGCTCGCTAGTCTGCACATGTTCTTTCTAACTGCTGGGCTTTTGTGTTGCCCTGCCTTTGCCCAGTGTCCTATGGCCCTAGAGGCCTGGGCCGTCACTGCTAATGTCGTGGCAATGCCAGGCAATGACCACCCCAAGGCCATGCTGGGGAGAGGTAGAACATTTTGATATTTGAACAGCTTTTGTCCCTCATCCTTTCCTTGCCCTTCTAGCCAGCTCTTCAATGCCCTAGGCAACAGCCACTCATTTCTCACATCCCCAGCTCCAAACAGCCTTCAGTGAAGCTGGGTGTGTGTCTCATTTTGTTGCTATAGTTTGTTACTGGAACCTCTCTCACTCATTTCTTCAGGGTTGATTTTTCAGGAAGGAGTTAGCAGCCCATCCTAGTTTGTCACATAGGTGGATGGGCAGCTATTTCTTTTCCTTCAGGCTATAGCCTTCAGCATACACCTCTAATAGATTTTAACAATCTGTAGGTTGTTATTCTTGCCCCTAGACTGTGAACTTACTCAGGGCAGGGTGGGACCTGATTCATTTCTGTGCTCTAACCATCAGTCAACTAGTATTTCCTGATGTAAGCATCGTGGATCAGCCCAGTCATTTCTCTGGTCACCTTCAGTCACCAGAGTTTGACCTGAATAGAACCTCTTGATCTTTGAACACGGTAGCTGTGGTCCATTACCCAGACTAGTGACCCCGGCACCAAAACTGTCCATTAATGTACTGGAAAATTACCGTTAATGGACTTAAATGGGCCATTAACTTATTTTTTCTGCATAATTGAGGCATAAAGAATTATTCAACATTCACGATTGAATGTCTTGTCTATAGGTAGATCAAGATACTGTCTAAGGTCAAACATTTGAGAGCTGGTCTGTGTTTGCATGTGATTGACGGGCAAAGGCCTAAGGAAAATGGAGTGGAGAAATGAAGGGGAGGAGGGTCAAGGAAACGAGGAAAGAGAGGAGATAAAAGTGAACAAACGGAGGTGGAAAAAGCTAGATGAAAAATGAAGGAGCGCTAAGAAGAGAAAAACGCCAGGGCAGGAGAGGAGCTAGGAGAGCAGGAAGAGAGGATGGGGGGGATGGAGGGCTTATGAGGTATCTTTACTCTAGTTTCTCCATCTTACTGTGTTTTTTATGACCCTGACAGTTTTGAAGACTGCAAGTGGCTCTTTTGTGGTATAGCCTTCAATTTGCATCTGTTGAGGATCTGATTAAATTTTAGTGTGCATTTTGGCAGGAACTGCTTAGCAGTGTTAGGTCCTCGGCGCTGTCAAGACAGGAAGCGCATGGCGTGGTCTGTCCGTCCCTGTGTGGGTAGGTGTCCGCCAGGTCTCTTCTGGGAGCCTGCCTCTGTGGGAAAGTGGTGACACTGTAATGTCCTGCTGCTCACCAGGCTTCCACCCACTTGTTTTAGCATCTTCTGATAATTCCTGCCAGAGTCCATAATTATTGTGATGGCTATAAAATAGTGATTTTCTGACCCTGTATTGCATCTATATTTATTCGCTGACATTCTAGAGCATGCAGGTGCTATTAATTAATGGTTTGATATTTATTATCAGTATGCTGTCATTGATTTTTTCTTTTTAGAGACAGGCTCTTGCTATGTTGCCCAGGCTGGAGTGTAATGGTACAATCACAGCTCACTGTAGCCCTCTCTCCCAGAGGGGTTGGCTTGGCCTCGTCGATGCTTATTTTATTCAGTTGGTTATAATTAATCACTGTCACTGTTTTGGTGCTCACATTGTTTCAAATTTGGCTACAGGGAGTCCCTTTAACTGGATTCTATGCCCTTTTGATGAGGGCCACTATTTGCTTCATCAAAGAGTAGGTGAGGTCATCTCAGATAAGATGAAATGGGTTTAGAGGGTTGTTGGCGGAGACCTGAAATCATCTTGTTGGCTGGTGGGAGAGAATGATATTGAGGAATAAGTAGAAGGTGGTGTTGAGGGCCCACGTGGGGCTGGAGTCTGTGGCCACAGTATTATTATTGCCATTGTTATTGAACTTTAGCCTACTTTTGTAACCTAATTCTAGGTATGGAGATGGTGGACATTTGGGTCCCTTTTAGGGAGGGTTTTGCTAAGTGGGTGAAATTTTAAAAACTCTGAAGATTAGGATACTAGGAAAGAATAGATGGAGAATGCCCGTGCTTCTTCCCTTTTAGGAATGGATTTTGAATACTGCAACCAAACTCTTGAACTTGTAATGAAGTTAACACTTAACTTTTCTTTTGATGACATTATGAAAAGGATATGATTAATTTTTTGGATTTGAAATGTGACACTTGCTATTTATGTTACAGAAAGAGGCCTCTGATCCTTTCAGCCTAAAGGAATTACTAGATGAATTATCAAGGAAACAGAAAGAAGAATTATGGCAAAGGCTGAAGAATTTATTGACAGATGTGTTGTTAGAAAGCCCAGTGGATGGGTGGCAGGTAGTGGAAGCCCAGGGTGAAGACAATATGGAAACAGAACTTGGCTCAAAAATGGTAGTATTTGTTTTTCAGAAATAAGAAACATTTTTCTCTTTTTTTTTGTTAAAAAATAACTGTTCATTGTGTATCGTTGAATTTTACATTAAGACAAATTTTGAAGTTAGAAGTCAAGAATTTTAGAAGTTTAGTCTGTTGTAGTTTTATTCACTTTTCAATCCTACTGTTATTAATATAATACTAAATATTGCTGTTCTTTTAGGATGATTTACTTTTATTCAACTTTAATTCTTTTTAGAGTAAGCTAGAATTGTGGCTTGATTTTGTAATTTGTAAGTGAAATTTCTGCTAAAAAATGATTTTAAGTTGATTTTAATTCACTCATGCTTTGATTTTTCATTTATAGAGAAAAAGCATAGAAATAATTTATGCAATTACATCTGTGATTCTTGCTTCTGTGTCTGTAATAAATGAAAGTGAGAACTATGAAGCCCTACTGGAATGTGTTATTATATTAAATGGTGAGTTGATTTTGTTATAAATGGCATATTTAGAAGTGGGAGTTGAAATACTTGTTTTTGTTTCTGTTTTTGTTTATTTAGTTATATATATTTTTTGAGACAGAGTTTCACTCTTATTGCCTAGGCAGGAGTGTATTGGCGTGATCTCGGCTCACTGCAACCTCCACCTCCTGGGTTCAAGCGATTCTTTTGCCTCAGCCTCCCTAGTAGCTGGGATTACAGGCATTTGCCACCACGCCTGGCTAATTTTGTATTTTTAGTTGAGACGGGGTTTCTCCATGTTGGTCAGGCTTGTCTTGAATTCCCGACCTCAGGTGATCCACCCACCTCGGCCTCCCAAAGTGCTGGGATTACAGGCTTGAGCCACTGCGGCTGGCCTGAAATGATACTTTGTGAAAGAAAAGTAGTTGTTTTCATGAGCATTGTTGAATTCAGTAGCAGAAGTGGTATAAAGGTACAGCTTTGCAGTCAAGTTCTTTTTCTTCAGTTAGAACAGGAGCATACTTACATAAGAGCTGTCCTGAATACTTAGTTTATTTATTTTATATTTATCATTTTTTTTAGAGACAGAATCTCGCTCTGTTGCCTATGCTGGTGTGCAGCTCACTGTAGCCTTGACCTCCTGGCCTCTAGCTACCCTCTCACCTCAGCCTCCCTAGTAGCTGGGACCGTGGCGCATGCTTTTTGTTTTGTTTTGTTTTGTTTTTTGGTAGAGACAGGATCTAACTGTGTTGCCCAGGCTGGTCTCAAACTCCTGGGCTCAAGTGATCTTCCCACCTTGCCCTGGCAAAGTGCTGGGATTACAGGCATGAGCCATTGTGTCTGGCCTAATTAGTTTAATTTAAGCTCCATTCAGATGTTATAGATGGTGAGATGGGCAGTACTCAGCAACTAACTGCTATTTACAGGTTTTTCAGGGAAGTCTGACTTACTGGACCAATGATCAAGAACTTGTTTAGAAGAAAATACCTGATTATGTGATTACCATTGCTAGATAGTGTCCACTTAACTAAGAATTTGTGACATTGAATTTTTTCTTTAAGTATGTTCTGAACATGATCTGAGGAGTAATTGTTGACTCCTAGGGGAGTTTTACTGTATTGAAATTTAAATGATGGTACTTTTCAAGTTTTAACAAAACTGTAAAACTGGTTATTAATTTAGGAGGTACATTAGTCTAAGTTAATGAAAATATTTGATTATGAAATATATAAAATTTTAGTTACAAAAGATGTAAAAATGTCTTAATGATTTTTAAGAAAACTTCACATACCCTCATCCCTCACTGTGCGAGTGTAATTAGTTTCATGTGACAAAGTATCTCATCAAGCTCCTTATTCTTAGCATCACTTGGATTTATGTATGTTTTATAGTACATTGTTTTATTCTGAGTTCTTGAGTTGAAATACAGTGTCTTATTAAAAAGTCACCCCTAATCATAATGAAAATAGCTTCCAAATGCTTTGTGAATTTTACTATCAGTTTATTTGTACGGTCTGCAAATAACTAGTGAAATGATTAGTGCTAACACTGTAGTTGCTATCAACTTCCCTGTTAATTCAGGAATGTTATATTAGTGTAATGACATTCAGATACCTACAGATTATAATTATGAGCATTAATATTATTAATCTAATTATTGAGCTTTTCTGTTAATAAAAGCACTGCAGTTTTTGTATTCATTATGGTAATTGCTTTGACTGTTTTTCACCTCTGAGCCAAAATTTGAGGCTGGCACATTGAGGGATAGTAGTGGATTATTGATTGGTCAGTAGACCTGTCTTGGCTCTGGTGTTAACAGAGATACCATTGGCATTGTTACACTGAGGTTTAGTTAGCCTCAGCATCTGCCTTTCTAAAATTGGTGATATGATTTCTCTGAGACTTCCAGTTCCAAAAATCTCTTTTCTGTTATGTCTGTTGAGGGTCTTTTTATAACAATTGTCAAACAGTTTTTTAATTAACATTATTTGCATTTTATAATTAATGTATATAAATCTTTGGCAAGTTAAACATAAACTAATATTATTTGCTTAGCAAAGCTTTAAATAATATGTAAAGTCATAATACTCTAAACTGTTGACTCTTAAGTAATAAGAATTTGCCTTACTAATTGGGAAATTACTGTGCTGTATTTTAGGTATTTTATATGCATTACCTGAGTCTGAACGAAAACTACAGAGTTCTATTCAGGATTTGTGTGTTACCTGGTGGGAGAAAGGCCTGCCTGCCAAGGAAGACACAGGAAAGACAGCCTTTGTCATGTTACTAAGGAGGAGTCTGGAGACTAAGACAGTATGCTCACTTTTTATTTTTTTAAAGACAGGGTCTCTCTCTGTTGCCGAGACGGAGTGCAGTGGCATGATCATAGCTCACTGCAGCCTCAAACTCCTGGGCTCGAGCAATCCTCCTGCCTCAGCCTCTCGAGTAGCTGGGACTTCAGGAGTGCACCACCTAGCTAGGACTTTATTTTTAAATGTCTTCCTAAAATTCTAAACCTGCGCTATTCAATGTAGTAGCCACTTGCCGCAGAAAGCTGTTTAAATTTTAAGTTAAAAATAATGAAAAATTCAGTTCCTCAGTTGCGTTAGTCACATTTTAGTAGCTCTACAGTGAAATGTGGCTAATGTCTACTGCACTGGACAGTTCAGATGTATAAAATCTTCATCATCGAGGAAGTTCTTGAACTTGCTGGATTTTTAATTATTTTCCTTATGTTTTAAAAAAATGTTCTGTAGCGCTACAGGTGGCATTTGCAAATTTTAAAATCTGTTTTTATTTGTCATTATTTTTTAATCTTTGATGAATCAACTAGAATTACCATTATTTATGATATAAAATATACTTGATTTGAAATATGACTTTACTGTTCATTAAAAAAAGTGTAACATTTTTTGTGTCATTCCTAGGGTGCAGACATATGTCGGCTTTGGCGTATCCATCAAGCTTTATATTGCTTTGATTATGATTTGGAGGAAAGTGGAGAAATTAAAGATATGTTACTTGAGTGCTTCATAAATATTAATTATATCAAGAAAGAAGAGGTAAATAGGTATTTGTTTTTTGATCTGTTTGTGAGCTGCTTCTTAATAGATGTTTCTCCTGTGTTCACATGGCTCCTGTCTGCACCATGCTTGGTGTTGCCATGAAGGTCAGCTTAGCTACCAGGAGCTATTTACTGCACATCATATTTACTGCATGGCAGTACCAGAGAAAACATTTTACAAGTCCTTGCTTATTTCATCATTAAATTGGATGGTAACAGGTGGTTGTGTGAATCCTAGGGGAGCCATAATTACATTTTAAATTAAGAATGATTAAAAATAAGGTTGAGAAAGCACTTCTCTATGAATGAGATCTGGCCTTCTGCCCTAATTCCATTTTAATTGCCATGTACTCAAAACTGTCATCCCATGATATCCTCCATTTCTTTTTTCTACCCATCCTGTAAATCCAGAGAGGCTTCTGGCCTGTTGTTGCACTGCCCGTCCTGGGGTCAACTCCCACACGAGGCTACTGAGCACCTGAAATGGGACCCATCTGAACTGAGATTAGCCATAAGTATAAAATACACATGGATTTGAAGATTCAGTGGCAAAGAAATGAATATAAAATAGCTCATTAATAATTTTTGTTATATACTTAATATAATAGACAATATTTTATTGTGTCATAGATAATATTTTATTGTCTATTATATTAAATATTGCTTTACATAAAATATATTATTAAAATTAATCTTCTTTACTTTTGTTAACGTGGCTACTAGAGAATTAAGAATTACAGAGAGGCTCGCATAGTTCTTCTGTGTTAGGGGCCTTCTGCAGTTGTTTACTGAGCGTCGACTACATGATCAGGCAGGGTCATTGGAGACTAGAACAAGCCTTTGCTTTTGGATGCTCATGGCACAGCAGGCACATCTCTGAGGCAGAAGGAGGAAGTCATCCCTCCTCCCTGAAGGAGGTAGAGAAGGGCTTCAGAGGAGGAGGAGGACCAGCTCTGAGGCACAGAATAAGTTTCCTCCAGGTCTCACAGCTGCTTAGGGGCAGAGACAGAACTGGACCCCGGCGAGCCATCTGCAGTCCGCTAGACAAGGGGCCATGTGATTAGGACTGAGACCTTCGGCTCCCAGGGTCCTTGTTCACTTTATAGGTGGTGACCTTGGTCAGGCCTTTCAGCCTCAGTGTTTTCTTCTGTAAAACAGGAGCAACAGTTACTCTTTCACAGCATTGTTGTGAGGAACAGATGAGGTAATATGTATCAAACCGCAGCCCAGGTGCTGGTGGATAAGAACCCTTGGGGAGGGCTGCCCTGTGCCATCCTTGCTGTGTCAGCACCATCGTTATTACAAAGATGTTGGACACAGCCTGTGCCCCACACATGTCTCCAGGATTGTCCTGAAATGGGAGAGTGAAGAAATTCATGATGGATTCAAACAATAAACTATTTTATGTTGACTTATACATGAGGAGTTGATGAATCTTACTTGTTAACTTATATATGTGTGCAGATATATAACAGGCATAAATGTATGTATGTGTTACAACCCCTACCCTTTTAAAAAAATTGATGTCTCCTTTGAATTTAAGATATCTAAGTGTAGTTTCCTACTCAATCATTAATTTGGTCAGGTCAGTTTCCAGTCTTTCTGGGTAAACCATAAACAGCTTGTACTGTACTGGCAGATTACTTCCAGTGAATATTACTTTTTTTCTAAACTTGCCTGTTGTAAGCATGGTTACCCTGCATTTGAATCAAAATGTATTGCATTTCTGTAGGATTCCAGTTCTGTGCAGTGGTGTGCTGCTAAGAGATAAAGGTGCTATTCACTGAGAGAATTCTAGATAGATGTATTTTATGCACTCTATAGAGTATGAATATTGTATTCATTCTTTTTAGGTTCAGATATATAATCTAGTAGCATGCATATAAATTATCATCACGTGATGTATTTATGACTTGAAGACTGTGTATTTGGAAATTCTAGCTTGACAAACACTTAGCCTTTTAACTATATGAGTCCTCAGTTTTCTCATTTATAAATGAGAAGGTGAAATGAACTGGGATATTCAACTCCATTCCCACCCACCTATGCTAGACTTAAAGCTTTCTTTCATTTGAGACTATGGAGCCATCCATGACAGAGCCAGAATGAGATGTTTATGGACCCATGGTTACTGTCTGTGGTCTCCATCTCTACACCTGTGGTCCTTGAGGACAGAGGTCAGTGTAGTGGCTCAGTGTAGTGGCTGCTCAGCCCTGGGGGAGGAGGCTTGTGTGGCTCCTGGCTGTGCAGGCCCCACAGACAGCTCAACTCGTGCGTGTGCTCTCAGTTATAACTACGTGTGCCTCCTTTTTAGCAATAGCAATGTTTAGCTTACTAGATGTTCAAAGAATTGTTTGTTATTTGGAACTTTTTATTTGGTTGCAGTTTAAACATTATATCCTTTTTTTATTTATAGGGAAGAAGATTTCTTAGTTGTCTCTTCAACTGGAATATAAACTTTATCAAAATGATCCATGGGACCATTAAAAACCAGTTACAGGGATTACAAAAGTAAGTGTTAAAAGTACTTAAGATTTTGTGCTGTCTTAATCTGGTTTTGAAAGATTCCATTTGGTCTGACTTCTTAAAGTTATAGTAATGGATTAGAAGCTTTAGAAATATTTATTATGTACCATTGTATCACTGGGTAGCTTTTTCCTTTTATAGGAAATCATTCTTTTCCAGTATTGACCACTGAAATTAAGGTTTTAATTTGTGATAGTTCTTTAAATAGTTAAAATAGTTTGCAGTTGAACCTTAGCCTCGCTCATAATAAAGCTATGTCCATGGTACTTTGAATGCAATGTGTGCTTTTTGGTTGAACGTGGCCTGGCCAGTGTGGCTTCTCAGAAGAGCCTGTGGAATCTGCAGGAGCAGCAGGGAATGTTGCAGTCATGACTCTGCCACTCCCTGCATGATGGAGATGTCAAGTGTATGCTTGTTGTTTGCCAGGCACAAGGCAGAGTACTTCATTTGCTCCAGCGCTGAGTACTCAGTCTGCATTTTAAAATTTAATCCTCACAACTCTCTTTTGAGGTAGGCTTTGCTTTCTAAATTTCCCAGTGTCAGGCAACTGTATAAGTACCAAGTTGGGATCTGATTCTGGATCTCTGATTGCAAAGCTCCTGTTGTACACTAGATTGCTTTTTCATATTTCCTCATCTTCAGAATATTTGAGTTGAACTAATAGATTTCTAAGCTTATGCTTCTTAAGTTGGTACTGGTATTTTAGGGCTTCTTGTACCTGAGGAATTGGTAGCATGAAAAGTCCAACGTGACTCCAAGTCGACAATTTATTTATATGTAAATATTTTTGACTTTAGAATTTTGTTCTGGACTTATGCACTCATAGTTTCACAGAAAATAGTAAAGTTTTGGGTAAGCCTTGACTGAGAAGGAGCAAATAGTTTGTCACTTCAGTTTCCTTTCCCAAAACCTCCATTTTCTACTTTTCGCTACAGGTAGATAACCTATTTCTATAGATGATTTGCAAAGCACTAGTTTAAACTGAGTTTCTTCTTCACTATGGTTGGAGAGTAGCTGAAATGATACATGTTGAAAGTATAATTCTTTAAATTTGCATTAAAACTATTTTGATCTTTTATATAGGTCTTTGATGGTATACATTGCAGAAATTTATTTCAGAGCTTGGAAAAAGGCTTCAGGGAAAATACTGGAGGTATTTTCATTTTTTTAAATGTTAACACTTATTATATTTTAGTTACTAAATAAGTAGTCAAAGAAGGGTTATTTAAGATCCATGTTTATGCACTCTGTCAAAATAAAGCCAAATAATGAAAGTCTATTTGATGGGCAATCCAGTCACTTGCTAAGATGTGTGGTTTGTGGGAGGTAGGACTGTGCTCTTTCAGCTGGGAGGGAGCTCTGACCCTGATCTTTCCAGCCATGTGCTCACTGGGCATTTGGAACGTGGCCAGTCTGAATCAAGATGTGTTGTAAGTGTAAGAAACATACCAGATTTCAAAGACTTCATATGGAAAAAGGAGAATATAAAATATCTCAGTATTTTTTAAAAATGTAGAGTGAATGTTGAAATGACAGTGGTTTGGATGTATTAGGCGAAATGTGGTAGTTGGCCCTTTGTGGGTTTCGCATCCATGGATTCAATCAACCAAGGATCGAAAATATTTGGGGAAAAAATGCATTGTACTTAACATGTGCAGACTTTTTTCTTGTCATCAGTCCCTAAACATATAGTGTCACGACTATTTACATAACATTGACATTGTATTAAGTATTATAAGTAGTCTGGAGATGATTTAAAGTGTGCAGGAGTGCGTAGGTTATATGCAGATGCTACTCCACTTTTTTTTTTGGAGACAGAGTCTCGCTCTGTCACCCAGGCACCCAGGCTGGAGTGCAGTGGCGCAATCTCGGCTCACTGCAAGCTCCGCCTTCCAGGTTCACGCCATTCTCCTGCCTCAGCCTCTCCGAGTAGCTGGGACTACAGGCGCCCACCACCACGCCCGGCTAATTTTTTGTATTTTTAGTAGAGACGGGGTTTCACCGTGGTCTCGATCTCCTGACCTCGTGATCCGCCCGCCTCGGCCTCCCAAAGTGCTGGGATTACAAGCGTGAGCCACCGCGCCCGGCCCAGCTACTCCACTTTTTATGAGGAATTTGAGCATCCGCAGATTCTGGTATCTGAGGGAGGTCCTAGAACTGATCCCCCATGGATACCAAGGGATGACTGTGTAATATTAATTTTACTTGTTTCTTTTGTCTGTTTTTAATGCAGCCACTAGAAAATTTAAAATTGCATCTGTGGCTTGCAGTCAATTTCTATTGGATAGTGCCATTCAGGGACTTCAAGTCACCTCTTTTAGTTACATTATTTTTGAGAATTTGAAGATATTTTCTTTGATTATGGGTAACTGGTGAATACATAGTATTTATGTTATGAAGATAGGGCTATGTAATCCACAATCCCAACTCAACATCCAGACACCCTTTTGGACAAAAAAGTGTCTTTGTTTTCCCTTATATTTTTCTTATACCAGGTTCTCAATCATTTTATTTTTCTCTGAGAATAAAATTTTTACTCTAGGTCAGAAAGGAGCCTCTCACAACCCTGTGTTCTATCCTGACTTTTCATTCCTCTTTGGAGAGCAGGCCCTGCATTGATGGGCAGAGGGAGGAACCTGCAGGGTGGACAGAGGCTGCCCCATGTCTGGAGTTTACTTCCATCCTCTCTGCTCCTCTGCACAACTTACACTTGATTTGTATTGCCAAGGTTTATCACTGACTTCTAGAAAATAAAAAATAGGCTGGGCGTGGTAGCTCACGCCTGTAATCCCAGCACTTTGGGAAGCTGAGGCGGGTGGATCACCTGAGGTCAGGAGTTTGAGACCAGCTTGGCCAACATGGCGAGACCTTGTCTCTACAGAAAAATAAACAAAATAAAAACTATTTGACTAGATGTATACAAAATTGGTACCAACAATGTGTATTTCTCAGTCTCACTCCATTCCTCTCTGCCCTCCCTCTAAGTTTTTCAGGCAAATTCTAGACATGACGTTTCATTTCTACATACTACTTTGTTCATCTCTCAAAAATGTGCTTATAGCATGCCATTATAAGACCTAAAAATGTGACAGTAAATCCTTGGTATTTTTAAAAATAATCAAGCCACATTAAAATTTTTCCAGTGATCTCAAAATGTCTCCTTAGAGTTTTTTTGATTTAGGACTCAACAAGTTGCCCACATGGCATTTGCTTGTTATACCATTAAAATCGCTTGTTCTAGAGCATTCCTCCCTCCTTTCCTTTTTTAAAATCTATGCCATTGGCATGTGAGGAAACTGGACCAGTTGTCCTATAGAATGTTGGCATTCTGATAGTTAGCTCTAAAGGTTTGGATTCAACTTTTATGGCACAAATAACTTCCCAGGTAGTGCTGTGTATCTCATCTTTCACTGCAAGTCAGACAATGTGTGGTTGTCCCACATTAAGTGATGCTAAGTGACTTCAGGTGAAGGAATTATTTTCAAATATAATGGGGAAGAGGAACTTGAGCATCTGCAGACTCTGGTTTGTATTAGTATTAACCCTAGGAGCATTTCCTTAGGTCCTTCCCCAAAGCCATAGAAATCCCGCTCATGTGTGAGGGCGGGCACAGAGTTCAGGTACAGACATAGGGTCCACTGGGGTTTTTTGCTACTCTTAGAGGCTAGGCCTTCTAGTTGCTGCACTCTGAGTACCATTAGTGCATGGGACTGATGAAGGGCTTCCCACACCTTCCTTGCTCAGCCCTTCTCAGTAGTGGCCCTGAAATATCTTATTTACAGTTTCCACTGTAGAGGTAGTTCTGTTTTTGTTCTGTGGAGGCTGTTGGAACAAATCCAGTCTTCTGAAGGTTGTCCAGGTCAGTGATGAGTCAGAAGAGGGGACTCCACACTCACCATGCACTCAGTCTCTGAAATTTTTCTGATTTGAACTAGCCTTGAGTGGTAGGTGGAAGCTTACCTTGCCATTTGGCACAGATTGATATTTCATCAAATAAAAGAGAAGCAAAGCATTCTCCTTGATATATGAAAACCAAAGGAATTCTAAGAAGCATGGACTTAAAATAAGAAAGCTTGGATAAAAGGATCCAGGTTTTTTTCTCATGAAATGTAAGATGGACAGATCACACTCTTTTTGTACTCAAATGCTGCACTGCTTGTCAGGTCGTCAGTAGGACACACACACACACCAAGTGCTTTGCATTGCATTTGTTATTTCAGACGATTGAAAATGATTGCATCCAGGACTTCATGTTCCACGGGATACACCTTCCGAGGAGGTCTCCAGTGCATTCCAAAGTGCGGGAGGTAAGATGGTGAACAGATTGTTTTTGAAATAATGTTTCCTCTGTTTTGTTTTTAGATAATTGTTTTGGTTAAATTTTAAAATTAAGCTTTCACATACATCAATTAGGGGGATTTCTCAGAACCTTGATATTTGATGTCTGGCAGTTTTATTCCTGCCACCAAAGTTTTAATGAGGAAAGCAAAGGTGTATTGTTGAGATGGTTAGTATTGTATTTGAATGACCTTAAATTCAATTCTCTGTCCTGAGATTTTCCAGAATTATTGGTTTCTAATGGCCACTATCATTTTTTTCAAAGATCTTAGAGGGTATTTGAAATTATTTTTATTATTTTACTTATTAAATTCCAATTTTGCTGTTCTGCAAACCAAATGAATAAATGTTTTGATTGTTTCTTTTGATATTTTGTTCTGTAAAGGTAATTTCAGAATTTAGATATGAACTTTACCTTTATATTAATAATTGTAAATGGACTGACTAGATAAGATTCTATCATCAGTGCCATTACTACACTGATAGGTGTTTGCTGGATCATAAGGATCCTGGCAGGAGGAATGGGAGAATCTGGTCTGCTGTGTTTGGTTAGATTAAGCAGCTGCTGTTGATCAGTGTTCTAACCCATGGGATGCCTTGTTTGCTTGCTGTTAGTTTTGGCAACCATATGTCAAGAAACCAAGTGAATAAAGACTACTCATTTCTTTGTTTTGTTGAATAGTGAAACTACTGCTATTTATAGAATGTAAATATACTAATTATATTAATTTTGAGTGGATAAGAAAATGTTTCTTTGCATTATTGATGATTTAATTTCGGTTACACAAGGATAAAGAACCCAGAGATTTATCTAGACTACTGAGTTTCGTGATTGCATATATTTAGGATAAATATGTTCAATGAACTCCCTGTCCTACCCACCCCCCACCCCTATCCCAGTGTGGCTTTATTTAGTTGTAGTCAGTTTGGGTTATTTATTTCACATAGATGATTTGGTGTTTCAAATTTTATTTAGTAGAATTGCATTAAACTATGTATTTATGTAAACTGTATTTATGTTTATGTAAACTATATGTGTAGTTTATATGTAAACTATGTATGTTTTCATACATTATTTTCTGCTGTGGTAGTCTGAGTAATTAAGATATTATAAGTATAGATATCACTATTTGGTAAATTTATGGAAAAATGCACAAAAAGAATTTAAAGGGAGAATATTAGATTTCACTCAAGTGAAATGTGTTACTCAACTCCAAGTAATTGTTTTTGTCACAACTTATAACACATTATAGTTTCTTCCTCAAATTGTTTTTATTTGATAACTATTAAATTTATCTGATAAGTCATTTTATTGATATTGAAAGAGGTTTCAGGCAGTGCTTCAGACATCATTTGAAATTAAAAATCTCAATATTGTTGATGAAAATGTTCTAGAATTAGATAGTAACAATGGTAGCATAGCTCTAAATATTCTGAAAGCCACTGAATTGTATACTTTAAAACAGTAGATTTTGTGGCATGTGAATTAATTCTTAAGCTGTTTAGAAAATTTTTCTATGAAGCAAGTATACTGTTGATATCAAAATTTGATAGTATTATACACAAAAAGCAAACTATAGACTAATGTCACTTATCACCATCAATAAAAACTACAAAATAATAATCAGAAAAAAAAAATCTCCATACTGCAGCTCTTCTAGGGTTAAGTTGATACAAGCTCACTTAAAGTGTAGGCTATTCTTTTATAGCCTGTTTAATCTTTCAAAATTTTCATGTTTCACTAATAAAGTTTAGCCCCAAAAGGTGTGAATAGAGAAGTAAGGCAAAATTAATTGTTGTTAGGGACATGAGTCTACAAAGAATTTTGGGAAGATTCTGATTGGGAAAGAAGTGGGTAGGAAAAGAAGAATGAAAGCTACAAGAATGATCATTTTCTGATTTTTTCGTAAGTTTTGGGAGGAACTTGACACCTAAATTAATCTCGTACAGTGAGGGGTCACTAAGTGTGACACCTCCTTGTTACCACGTTATGAAACAGTTACCTCATGTTGATAATAAAGAGGTTTAGTTAGTGTTTTGGAACAAGCATGAGCTATTAGAACCATTTAGGAATCTCCCCTTTTCCATTTTATCCTGAAGGTCGGAGGTTTAAAGGAGTCTTTTTCTGAGGTTATGTGGCTGTTGGCAGAATAGCAGAAACTAGAACCCAAACCATTTTATAGCCCAAGGCCATTAATCTTTTTATTTCAGCTGTAGATTCTTTCTTGTGATTGACTGCATTTACTACTGTCCTATATCCATTGAAGTTACTCCTGCTAAAGAATTGTCATAACATGTGGATGGCAGCCAGAGCCTACTTGTGGTGGAGAGAACAATCCTCCCTGTTGCTCTTTCCAAATGCCATTTTATTTTATTTGTTTATTTTTTTGTTAATACCTTCCTTTTCCTTTTTTTGGTCCTTAGGTTCTGAGTTACTTTCACCATCAAAAGAAAGTTCGACAGGGAGTGGAAGAGATGCTTTATAGATTATATAAGCCTATCCTTTGGAGAGGATTAAAGGTATACATTTCAAATACTTTATCCGTGTTTGGAATGTACTACTTGTGCTTTTGAATTTAGCAAACTCTAATTCAAAATTACAATAAAATAGTAAAGATAAGGCTGGAGACTGAATGCTTTGTGAAATTTTTGAACAAATGTTTTTTTCTTTTATTAAAAGCATTTCTTGGTTTCATTTAACTGGAAATCTGGATTGGTTTAGTGCTAACTACACAGTTATTTTTAAGTAACCATGTTTAGGGAAGGAGATTAGAGGCATGCCATAAAGCAAACCAGCTGAGGCTGTAGGTGGTCTGCCGCGCTGGCCTGGGCTGTCCAGGGCTGTTCCAGTCCTTGAGATCTAACAAACACACAATAACTTTCAGTGCAGACAACCTGGTATCTTTAGTGAGGATGTGGGGTGACCACTTCTTAGTGACATGAAGTGGGCTTTGAAGTCAGGAAGCTTTATCTTTTCATAGTTAATCTGTTGACATTGAACTGAGCAATGTTTGGTCAATTTAAATGTTATAATTGTCTGTAATTTGAAAATAAATTTGTATCAAGATAATTAAAGTGTTACTTTGGGAACACTGTACTTAAGCCTTCGTATGTTAACTCTTTGGGATTCTGAGATACTCTTCTTTTATTATTATAGGCCAGAAACTCTGAAGTTCGATCAAATGCTGCATTGTTGTTTGTTGAAGCATTTCCTATTAGGGATCCAAACCTTCATGCTATTGAAATGGATAGTGAAATTCAGAAACAGTTTGAAGAGCTCTATGTACGTACTTCAGGTGGTCAAGCTTCTTACAGATACCAGCTTTGTCCAGGCTGTGGCATGTACTGCTTGTGTGTGTCCCCACCTCCCCTGTAACAGCCAGAGCTCTGCTCCCACACGGCATGGTTTCTAAAGCTGGACTATTCTTCAGAGAGATGCCACTTCTCCCTGGGGCCTTCTGCAACAGCGTGGACCTGTGGTGTCTTTTTCTACTTTTGGGACGTTTAATTATTTATTACTATGTGTGGTTTTAAACATTTTATGCATGTGCCTGTTGTTTCCCCAGTGGAGAGGTGGTGTCATATAGTGGGTAAAGCACATGCTCTGGTGTCAGCCTCCTGCTCTCTGGGGTCAGATTCCACCACTTTCGCTTAATAGTTATGTGACTTTGGGCAAGTCACTTACCTTCTCTGTGTCTTTCTCTGTAAGTGCGATTGCGATATTGCCTATCCTAAAGGTGTTGGGTAGCATAATGAGCAAACACTGGTTATATTTCAGGGCAAGCCTACAAATAACGCCTGTGGCAGTTGATTTTTCAGATGAGGTGCTAGGATGTTAAGATGCGGCATTCATTTCCAGGGAGTATTGTGGATTCTTTTCATCTACTTAGTCTGTGTTTCCTAACACAGCTTACTTAAGCAGTGGATACTATCTACTGTCCTAAGCAGTAAGGTTTTAGGAAACAATGACAACAAAGTGCTGTTGTAATGCTGTCGCCTATGGTGCTTCTGAAATGCTCCCTTTTGTTTTTATTTTTATTTTCTAACTTATGGAAAACCTGACATGCAGAAAGTTGGAAGTAATAGTATAATAGGCCTGCACAGTGGCTTACGCCTGTAATCCCAACGCTGTGGGAGGGCAAGGTAGGAGGACTATTTGAGGCCAGGAATTTGAGACCAGCCTGGGCAACATAGTGAGACCTTGTCTCTACAAAAAGTTAACAACAACAACAAACAAAAAAACAGCCCAGGGTGGTGGCACACACCTGTGGTCCCAGCTACTTGGGAGGCTTCAACCCAGGAGGTCAAGTCTACAGTGAGCCATGATCACACAACTGCACCCCAGCCTGGGTGACAGAGTGAGACCCTGTCTCAAAAAATAAAAAGAAAAAAAGTGTAATAAATATCTGTATACTTCTTCATGCACACACACACATCCCTAAATGAAGTCATTAGTATTTTGCTGTGTACATTATGTGTATTTATCTACAATTCCTTTTTTTTTTAAGATTCCTTATTTTAAAATTTTATTTTATTTTATTTTATTTTAGAGACAGAGTCGTGCTCTGTCTCCCAGGCTGGAGTCCAGTGGCATGATCATCACTCACTGCAGCCGCAAATGGGAGGATCGCTTGAACCCAGGAGGTCAAGGCTACAGTGAACCATGATTATACTACTGCACTCCAGCCTGGGCGATAGAGCGAGACCCTGACTCTTATTTTAAAAAGAGAAAAAAACTTTGTGGACAACAAAATTTTAACCTCATGTAATTTTCACATGCCATAAAATGATAATTTGTTCATTTTTTCCAACCATTAAGAAATATGAACCATTCTTTGCACAGTGGGCTGTGTAGGAGCAGGTACCAGCTGGGTCTGGCTTGCGGCCTTGTCCACCAAAGCTGGCTGAGAGCTCCTGTCCCTGGTGCTGTGCCTCTTGAGGCTTTAACTCAACCTTTAGATGGAAATTAGGCTCTTTCACAAGGAGACAAAGCAGGTGATCTGATAAATAAGAGCAGTGGTTATTTCCTGTATCCTCCGTGTACGTTAACTGTTTTCTCATGCTTTTTGCTTTATTGGTATTTCTTAAACCTGAGTAATATGGAGAACCTTTTTTTTTTTTTTAAAAAAATAAAAAAGGGTGTAGGTGCAGTGGTTCACGCCTGTAATCTCAACACTTTGAGAGGCCGAGGAAGAAGGATTGCTTGAGCAATCCTGGGCAACATGGCGAAACCTCACCTCTACCAATTAAAAAAAATATATAAGCTGGGCACTGTGGTGCATGCCTATAGTCTCAGCTAATCAGGAGGCTGAGATGGGAGGATCACTTGAGGCTGGAAGGTCAAGGCTGCAATGAGCCGAGATTGTGCCACTATACTCCAGCCTGGGTGACAGAGCAAGACCCTGTTTCAAAAAAGAAAAGGATTCTTTGAATGTTTTTAAATGAAGAGATGCGACAGAAACAGCATTGCAAGTGCTGTCATTTTGAGCGCTTATCTGGTGACGGTGTAATTGCAAACAGGTCTGGACACTGAGTCCAGAGAGGATGTGGTTATAAGGTGATTGTCCAGAATATATTTTTATTATTTTTAAAGATTATTATTGAAAGTAATTCATAGAAAACAAAATGTATAAAAACTTCTGAATCCCAATTACAGGCCCTCAGATTCCTAAAGTTCTTTTCTATTTTTTTTTGTTTTTTTATCATCTTTTTTTCTTCCTGTTTGCTTTTTCTTAAATGACTGGTCATCTTTTCCATTCTTATGTTTGGATAAAGGATTGGGTTGGTAAGGTAGTTAGCAAGTGTTCTTCTCTAGTTGTGTAGAGTTGTGTCTCAGGTTTGCCTAAATGGGCAGAGTGCAACAGCAGGAGGGCTTCCCTTAGTTTCTGTGGAGGAAGAGCAGGCAGGCAGGTGACCCCTCAGTACCCAAGTACAAAGGGCCCTTTTCTTCTGGGTGGCATTGCTCTTCCTTCTTTTGCCTTTCTGGTGGCTTAGAGTTATTGCTGGCTCTTTTTTTGTTCTTCTTTGTCTGTTGCCCAGTATCTATTTCAGGAACTCTTTCTGGCAGATTACACACTTGGTTTAGAAACCATTTTTAAGACTTTATCCTGGGGGGCACATCCTTGCTCCTGAACTCCTGCTGGCCTGTATGCCTCATCAGGGGTTGTTTGCTGCCCTTGTCACAAACTCTTTTCTCTATAACCTGGGCTCTGGATTCGGGGCTGATGTGAGCTCTCTGAGGTCACAGCCTCCTGTCTTTAGAGCACCCTTACCTGGGAATGTCTAGGTTACAACCTTTTATGCTCTTTTCTCCATGAATCTGTTCCTTATTCCTTTTCTTACAGAAATTTCTGTCTTTTTGTTTCTATTATTGCTAATAGAAATTGATCATTTTGGTCAAATTTGGGGGAGGAGATGGGGTAAATGCTTAATTTTAACTTGAAGCCTTTTTTTTCTAATTAAAGTAGTAAGAATTCTGTTGTGTTTTCAACATTTCTAATAGAAAATGTCATGCATAATAAACAAGAGACTGGAGTAATAACATTACCCTGTGTGCCCACAACACAGTTTTATTCATTGCTGACTAATCCCAATCCGATTTCTTCTTCCCCTGTCTTGAAACATATTTGGGACATCATATCATTTCAGCTCTAAATGGGTCAGAAGGTATTGGTAAAAGATAATCTTTTTTTTTAAATTATGCCATGATCACAGTTAAAGATAAATTAACGATGATTCCTTAGTGTCTTTGGGTACCCATTCATTGCTCTCATTTTCTCGTTTTGTTTGAATGTTTCTCTAATTACGGCCCATGTGCTGTGACTAACTGACATGTTGCTTAAGTCTCCTGGACCACGAGCTCTCTCGCCATAATCTTTCTGTGTTTTGTTTTCTTAAAACTTGCTATTTTTGTTGTCATTGAAGAAGCAAATTATTCTATGACGTTTCCAGCAGTCTGGATTTTATAGAACCCATTCCTGTGATGCCATTAGTGTGTCCCTCTGCCCTTTGTGTTTCCTATAAATTGGTAGTTAAATGAGAGAGTTGATCCGATTCATGTATTTGGGATTTTGTTTCGTGAGATTATTTCCCTGGTGATGTCAAGTACTCCCATCAGGGTACTTACTGCCTCACTGTCTGTTTTTGAATTTTTAGTACCACTGACGATCATGGCTTGGATTAGTTCATTACAAGTAGAATTATTTTATTCTGGGCTCTAAAATGCATTACAGCATTTTAGAATTCAGAAGTGTGGTGTACGTGGGCCATGCCTAATCTGAATGCCTGCCACGGTCGGCTGAGTGTGCAGGTCTCACTGAATGACAGAGCTGGTTTTGAGGCCCTGCTGTCAGGGGATGTGGCAAATAAGGCACCCCCTATTTCTGGCTTGATCTTCTTAAATACTCTGCTTTAGAAGTGATAGCAAGTAATCTCAGGTCTAGGAATCCATATGTGTCCAGTGTTTCTACGCTCAAAGTTTCTCTGACTAAGTTACGAATCCCCGAAGTGCTCATGTGTGAAGCGGATGTTGATTTCGGGAAATAACTCAAGGTTTTTAAGCCTTTCTCCCCTCCTACTTATAGAGCCTTTTAGAAGATCCTTACCCGATGGTCCGTTCCACAGGGATCCTTGGTGTTTGTAAAATAACTTCTAAGTACTGGGAAATGATGCCCCCGACCATTCTTATTGACCTCCTGAAGAAGGTGACTGGGGAACTGGCATTTGACACGAGCTCAGCTGATGTTCGTTGTTCTGTCTTTAAGGTAAGATTTTTTAAATTATGTAAGTAATGTTTATTTATTGTAGAATAATTAGAAAAACAGGAAAAGAAAAAGATTAAAATAATACCTGTAATCCTACTCCACAGAAATAACATTTTTGACTTGTCGTATATCGAAAGTAAGGTTTTTAAAAACAAAATTAAAAGTGTTTTCTACAAAAAATGACGACTGGAACTAATAGTAGTGTAGGGGGGAAGGGGTCCCAGTACCGTTGAATTTATTCTCTTTTGTCTCTTTGTGTAATGTCTTGGAGAAATATGCTTTACATAGAATCTTGTACATATATTTGGATTCACTTAAGTAATTTTTTAGTATCTCCCCCCCATCACCAACACCAATCGTAGCTCAAACCTTGCAAGAAGAACTCACATTTTATTTTCTAAGCAACCTGAACTGTCTTCAGGTTTATAGAAATTGTAATATGTATGTTAGATGGTAGTGGGTGGCCACTGATCTTTTTTCCCCCTGACTTTGGTGAGAAAATGTGAGACGGCCAGGTGTGGAATGAACCGGGGGAGGGGCTACCCAGGCTGCAAAAACAAATGCTCTCGGAGGGAGGGTTTGGAGAATCTAAGGCTCTCAGAGAGGCCAATTCAGAGAATTTCTTGAGGGACTGTGAGATGACCTAAGAAGAACTGATCTCACTTTCCTACTACTGGAATCAACCGTTTAGAAGCTCTGACTCCCCTGAGCACAAAGCAGGTGACTTCCTCTTCCCTCATGTGCAAAACAGACATTTTCAGAGCAGCCCTTGGGCCTCACGGCCACGCCCTAGTGGGGGCTCCTGTGGATCTTCCTCCCCACTTCTCAGGAACCTGCTTGCTTATTTTCTGTATTGGAAAAGTTTTCTGGGCTAGGTGCAATGGCTCACACCTGTAATCCCAGCACTTTGGGAGGCCAAGACAGGTGGATTGCTTGAGTTCACGAGCTCAAGACCAGCCTGAGCAGAGTGGTGAAACCCTGTCTCTACAAAAAGCACACAAAAAAGTAGCTGGGCGTGGTGGTGTGTACCTGTAGTCCCAGCTACTTGAGAGGCTGAGGTGAGAGGATGGCTTGAGCGTGGGAAGCAGAGGTTGCAGTGAGCCAAGATTGTGCTACTGCACTCCAGCTTGGGTGATAGAGCCGGACCTTGTCTCAAAAAAAAAAAAATTTTTTTTTTTTTTCTGTTGCATGTTCAACCTCTCCCTCTCAGCAGTACCCTTCCTATAGGTTTCTAAGCATGTTCACGTCTCTATCCCAGGCAGAGGCTCCCCCATCTCTCCTCATTGCAGAAAGATATTCTGAGGAGCATATCTGTGTTTGTTGAGTGATCAGACATTTGGGCTCATGCCTGTTGCTCTGCAGTAATTGTTAGGAACAACCTTCTTACTCTCAAAAGAGTCTAGTTTAGTGGTCACCTAAATAGTCTATCTCCATTTCCTGCCATTCCCCAGTCTACTGTAAAGCATCTTCTATGTCCACTACTCCAGTAAAGCATTTCTAGCCAAGGTTAATTTCACATGACTGCTTCACTAGACCTTTTTGACCTCTGAGCAGAATTCATTCCCACACCATTCCCTTGTCCTTCTGGATGTTGTGGTAAAACCTCAGTCCCTCTTCTTCCTCTTGGTCTTTGGTTGAATGCTCTTACTATTTAAGTGCTGGCTGAGGAGTCAGGGAGCCATGTGCTGCTTGCCCTGTGATGGGCTCACCCTGGCGATCTGGTTTCCAGCCTTGCTCTGATTGCAGTTTGCATGTGGCTGGTCCCAGTTTACAGACAAGCGTCTTCTTGAGAGCTCTGCTCAGGTGACCAACAGGTAGCTCTGAGATTAAGATTATCCACAGCATGCAGATTAGGAAGTGCTCCTGGGGTGCACACCTGTGGAAGGGAAGGGACATTAAGCCATGACACAGCCTGGGAAAGCCTCGTGCAGACCCACGGGCAGCTCTGGAGCCAGCACAGCCCTTCAGACTGGGCCCATGCTGATTCACTATTGCACACTGGCTGCCCGGGAAGAAGGCATTTTCTTCAGGAGGCCATCCCTAAGCACCCAGCTGGGGTGAGTGCTTCATTTCTGATGGGGCCTTGGTTGTACGTCATAGCAACCACCCTGTCTCCACTGCTGAGTTTATGACCATCTTTTCCAAACCTGCTGCCATCCAAGAGTTTTATTTATTTTCCTCTCTCCCTTGCTCCTCTTTCTCCTTGAAGTGATGATGCCATCTGCTGAGTCACTCACTTGCGTGCTGTTCTTGCTTCTTCCTCCTTCACCCAAGTCCTGTCTTTCCCTTCCTGGAGTCTGAGGTTCACCTGCTCCTTCCTGTTGCTGTCACCCAAAGTGGCTGCAGCTCCCTGGCCAGTATTCTCTTGGTCCTGACCTTCTGACCACAGTCTGGTGCTTTCATCCTTCTGAGGAGACCCTTGCAGGGCCACTCTGAGATGCCTCCTGGGCCCAGATGGGTCATCTGTGAGGAGGGATGGGTGGGCTCTGGAGTAGAGGGAGAGTCAGCAGAGAATCTACAGAAGAAAGACCAGAGAAGTGGAAAGAGAATTAGGAGAACACAGTGTTGTAGCAGGGGCTACAGGGGCTGTGGGATTGGGGGAACTGACAAGGTAGGTGGTGGCCGGTGGCCGGTGGCCAGTGGGAGGGCAGGATCAAGGGGCGGCTGTGGACACAGGTGGAGCAGATGATTCAAATCAGTCTGCCCTTGAGTGCTTTGGAAGAAGAGCTGTATATACTTGAAATTTTTTGAAAAAATTATCGTCATTAAAATATATGTGGCCAGGCGCGATGGCTCATGCCTGTAATCCCAGCACTTTGGGAGGCTGAGGTGGGCGGATCACAAGGTCAGGAGATTGAGACCATCCTGGCTAACAAGGTGAAACCCTGTCTCTACTAAAAATACAAAAATTAGCCAGGCGTGTTGGCGGGTGCTTGTAGTCCCAGCTACTTGGGAGGCTGAGGCAGGAGAATGGCATGAACCTGGGAGGCAGAGCTTGCAGTGAACTAAGATTGCGCCCCTGCACTCCAGCCTGGGCAACAGAGCGAGACTCTGTCTCAAAAAAAAAAAAAAAAAAAAAAAAAAATATATATATATATATATACACACACACACACACACATATATGTACATATATATATACACACACATATATATACATATATACACACATATATATATACATATATATATACACACACACATATATATATATATATATATACACACATTTTTGGAATACTGTATATTCTTTTAATAAAAACCTGTGAAAATGTCCTTTCTCCTGAAACTAGATGGAGAAGGCAGTAGAGCTTAAGCAGTGCTGGAGCTTGGGGACCCAGACTGAGCCTTGGCCTGTGGAGGAGTGCCACCTGCTACATGGGCACTGTAGTCAGCCAAGAGTGCGTTCGAGTCACACACGCTGGCTCTGTTCCCTCCAATCCTCATACAGTATCGAGTCAGGAAATGCAGAGTTCTTGGACTTGGTGCCTTTGGAGACCATGTGACCAGTAGTTATTCGTGTTTCTTTCAACTCAAAAATCCTCTAAAATTTAGCTAAGAGAGAGCATTAAAGATTTCTTTTATAATTGCTTTAATCTTATTTGAACAAAACAATGGATGGACCAAATAGCAGTGGCTGGACCTATACTAGTTCATTAAAAGTATGCCTTTTATATGAAATAGTTCTAGAAAAAGTGGTATTTTTCATAGGTATATTTATTTCACTAGTAGTTCTAGTAAAGATAGAACCGAATGTTTTCTTTAATGAAGTTTTCCTACCTGAACCTTTCATTGGCATGTTCTGATTTTGAATCGTTTATCTTTCTCTCTGTTGCAGTGTCTGCCAATGATTTTGGACAACAAACTGAGCCACCCATTGTTAGAGCAGCTCCTTCCAGCTCTCAGATACAGTCTCCACGACAATTCGGAGAAAGTGAGGGTGGCTTTTGTGGACATGCTGTTGAAGATCAAAGCTGTGAGGGCTGCTAAGGTAGGATGAATAGGGCTTTTTTACTTCGGACATGAAATAGGGATATGTGTTCATCAAACAGAAAGAAAGTAGTTTTAATTCCACATTTTAAACTGATAACTGATATTATTTGACCAGTTATCTCTGTCAAAAATGTTTTGTGTTTTTCATCAAAGGTTCTAGAAATATTATGAATGTGTTTTCTTTTCGAAAGACATTAATGTAAGCACCCCCTGCCTTCCATTATATTTTTATCATGTATGAAGGTTTTCACTGAGGTATTTGGTGTAATATTTGGGTACTTGGCACCTGGTGAGCACTTTTGGAGAGTGTCTAGTATGAGCCACCCCCCCCCCCGACACAGAGTGAAGGAAAGAGACACCCGCTTTATGAGAGATGTGCGTTTTGACGTTTTATAAAGTACTGAAGTGGTTGTTCTCTTTCAGCTCTAGTTCTCTTCAGCTTTTTGCTAAGAATGTTGCTTATAATGTTCTTGACTTCATTATTATTTGGTACCATTGTGAACTTTCTTTCTCCACTAGTTCTCAGAAATTTACCTTGAGTGCTGTTCTGCTATGGCACAGGATCCAGAAACAGCCTCATATGCCAGAGTGTAGGGTCAGCCAGACAGATTTGTGTATTCGTAAGAGAAGTGGTGCTGTGTGGCCATGAAAAGAACAAGGAGGAACTTTTTGTCAGGCTTCCTTGGAAAGGCCTCTAAGATATGGAAGTATAAAAGCATAGTGTAGATGTGGTTCTGGTGTACTACCAGCTGAATAAAATGGAGACATATGTATAAGTAAATATTGTTCAGATATGGGTAAAATACCCTTTGAAGAGAACAAGAATTTAGTGTCAGTTGCTTGGGGTGATGAGGTGAGGGAGAGACAGGGTCCCACTCTGATGCCCAGGCTAGAGTGCTGTGGTGTGATCTTGGTTCACTGCAACCTCAAGCCATCATCCCTCCTCAGCCTCCCAAGTGGCTACGACTACAGGAGTATGTCACCATGTCTGGCTAATTTTTGTAGTTTTCGTAGGGATGAGATTTCCCCATGTTGCCCAGGCTGGTCTCAAACTCCTGGGCTCAAGTGATCTGCCCACCTTGGCCTCCCAAAGTGCTGGGGTTACAGGTGTGAGCCACCGTGCCCAGCCAATGATGGGGATCTTGTCACTGAATGTAGTACATATTACTTTGTGTGTTTTGAGTTTTGATCTGTGAATTTTTTTATGTTAGAAGAAAACAAAGGATATTTTGAGTGACCAATGTAGTATTAACACCCAATGTCATATCCAATTGGTTTACTTTGATGCTTTTGTTGAAAATCATTGACCATGTGTGTGGTCCTTATCTGGACTCTGTCCTGTTCTGTTGATCCATTTGTTCTGTGTGGATCTTACAGTAAGTCTTGCAGTGTACATTCTCCAGCTTTGTTGTTCTTTCAAAATTCTTTGGCTACTTTAGGTCCTTTGCATTTCATATAAATTTTAGAGTAATAGCCAGGTGTGGTGGCTCATGCCTGTAATCCTAGCACTTTGGGAGGCTGAGGTGGGAGGATCACTTAAGCTCAGAAGTGTGAGACCAGCCTGGGCAACATAGTGAGACCTTGTCTCTTAAAAAAATGTAGAGTAAGCATGTCAATTTTTTTTTTTTTTTGAGTCGGAGTCTCGCTCTGTCACCCAGGCTGGGGTGCAATGGCACAATCTTGCCATACTGCAGCCTCCGCCTCCCAGGTTCGAGTGATTCTCCTGCCTCAGCCTCCTGAGTAGCTGGGACTACAGGTGTGTGCCACCATGCCCGGCAAATTTTTTTTTTAATTTTAGTAGAGTTGGGGTTTCACCATGTTGGCCAAGCTGGTCTTGAACTCCTGACCTCAGGGGATCCACCTGTCTTGGTCTCCGAAAGTGCTGGGATTATAGGCGTGAGCCACTGCGCCCGGCCAAGCATGTCAATTTCAATAAAAATACTGGCTGCAATTTTGATGGCATTTTTTTAAGCAGCCTGTTAAAACTGTAGTTCTGTGCTTTTACACTGTTGGTGGGAGTGTAAATTAGTTCAACCATTGTGGAAGACAGTGTGGCAATTCTTCAAAGACCTAGAGGCAGAAATACCATTTGACCCAGGAATCCCATTACTGGGTATATACCTAAAGGAATATAAATCATTTTATTATGAAGATATATGTTTGCGTATGTTCATTGCAGCACTGTTCACAATAGCAAAGACATGGAACCAACCTAAATGCCCTTCAATGATAGACTGGATAAAGAAAATGTGGTACATATATACTATGGAATACTATGCCACCATAAAAAGGAATGAGATCATGTTCTTTGCAGGGAATGGGTGGAGCTGGAAGCTATTATCCTCAGCAAACCATCGCAGGAACAGAAAACCAAATACCGCATGTTCTCACTTATAAATGAGAGCTAAATGATGAGAACACGTGGACACATGGTGGGGAACAACACACACTGGGGCCTGTTGGAGGGTGGAGGTAGGAGGAGGGAGAGCATCAGGGATAATGGCTAATGGATGCTGGGCTTGATGCCTAGGTGATGGGATGATCTGTGCAGCAAACCACCATGGCACACGTTTACCAATTTAACAAACCTGCACATCCTGCATTTGTACCCCTGAACTTAAAATAAAAGTTGGGCCAAAAAACCCAGAAAACAAAGTAGACTTTAAGGCAATTATTGGAGAAAAACAACTTTTTGGGAATATTTTTATTTTTTCTTTTAATTTTTTATTTTGAATTTTCAAACATATATAAAATCAGAGAGACTAATATAGTGAATTAGACGTACCCATCACCCAGCTTCAACAATTATTGCTATGTCCAATCTTGTTTTATCTAAACCGTATCCAGGCCACACTGCCAGACTATTTTGAAATAAATTCCAGACATCATATGGTTTTCTTTGTATTTCAGAATGTATCTCTAAAAGATAAGCACTTAAAAACCACTCTACCATTATTTTATAAAAAATAAAAGAATAACTCTTCAGTAAAACAAAACAGAAAACCGTAGTAGGTAAGGAGGACGGAGGGACCCAGTAGTGGGTAAGGGAGGGTGGAGGGTCCCAGTAGTTTGTAAGAGGGGGCGGAGGGACCCAGTAGTGGGTAAGGGCAGCGGAGGGACACAGGGTCTGTAAGGAAGGTGGAGGGACACAGGGTCTCTGGCCCACCAGGAAGTTTGGGTGCCAGAGCAGAGGAAGAAGGCAGAACGTTTGCGTTTCAGTCCTTATCTTTGTAAGTGCAAGGCAGACAGCCATTTGGTTGTGAGGTCTCTGGAAAGGTTTGTGACGGGCATGCAAGCTAATTTCCCTTGAAAGTTAAGGTTACAGAATGACATGAGTACAAGAGGCAGTCTGACTGGCCAGAGGACAGCTGTTGGAGCTGACTGGAGGGCATTGTCTATGGACAGGAACAACCTGGCAGCATGAAACCAGGCTGCCGGGCCTGGCGTGACACCTCAGTAATGGGTGCGCTGGCCCAGTGGAGGGTCTTGTACATGCAACTCTAGAAGGAATGAGAGTTATACCTTCTCTTTGTTTCCTTTGTTAACTGTGGTAGGCCTTAAAAGGGATGCCGGCAAACTCAAACCACACCGAGTATGGCCAAGAGATCTTTATTGGAGAGGTTGAGGTCAGGTTGCGCAGGAGAGAGAGAGAGCTGTTGGGTGGAGTAATTTATAGCCCCCAGGGCTATGTGGGCACTGATGATTGGATGGGGGGGCGGGCCTGAAGGCAGGAGTAGGAGGTGACTTTTATTGGGTCTCATTTGGCGGACCGACCTAGTGCTAGGTGAAGAAGAACCCGGAACCAGCGCCATCTTTTGGCGCCTTGCGTCACCTAACATTCCTCCCTTTTGTTTCTCTTAGAGGTGGGTGGAGGGGCGTCGTATCTCATCTGGCTACTTCCTGCTGAGTGGGGGCGTTGAGAGGGAGTAAGGGGAGGACTGTTAGGGGCATCTATCAGTAGAATAAGCCCGAGTAGTGTGGCGGTGTATGTAAACGCCTCTTGGGGTGTGAAGTCCGTGAAGGTTCCTCTAACATTGTGATCCATTCGAAGGGTAGCGATGGATTGCCTATGAGCCAGCTGTCAGCACGGAGATCATTGAGAAATTTGTGGAATCGGTTGGCGGTTGTCATGACTGGCTTGGGTTAGCAGGTTGTGAGCCCGTCCGTGGAATCTGTCCCGTCCTCACTGGTGGCTAAAAGTTGGTAGTTTCTGAGGAGAAGCTGGTTAAATGTTTGGTTAGATATGGAAGAGATTTGGTTTTTCATAAACTTAATGAGGCAGGGGAGTAGTGCGCAGAAAGCGAGGATACCCGCTGGGGGCCTAAAAAGGGAAGGAGCCAAGCTAAGGGGGGTTTTGAGGATTTCCCAAAGGGAGGGAGTAGTGCTAGCATTCATTAGTTTACGTTTTATCTGATGTAGGTTTTAATGCTAGTTTCGATTACTTGGGACTCATTAACGTAATAACAACAGTTCTCCTGTAAGAAGATGCAAGTACCGCCTTTTTCGGCTGTGAGTAGGTCGATGGCACGGCGGTTTTTAAGGGTGACACCAGCTAGAGATGTGATTTGTCGTTGGAGGGCGGCTAGAGACCGAGCCGTTTCCTCAATGGCCGTCTGAAGATTGGGATAAGCTGTATACCTATGAGAGAGGTTGTTAGAGAGATTCCAAGCATGATAGGTAGGAAGATTGCTTTTTTTTTCTGACGGTCTTCAGGAGAGTTGGGTTTAGGGTGATTAAACTGATAGGCTGGAAGGCCTTCAGAGAAGGAGAGCAATGTGAGTTGAGGGACTAGTGTGGTGGGTATGCAGGGACCAGGGATAGAGGAATTAATGGCTGTTACACCAAAAAAAAAAAGCCGGCCGGGGCCGGGAAAGTGGGGGGGGGGGGGTTCCAGTTCCAGACTGTTACATTGTGGGGCGATGGGTGGTAGCTGGTGTTGTAACAGGTAGGAATAGGGACGCTGAGGTTGGCAAGGAGGGGGACATGAGAGATTACAAAGCCGGTGGTCAGGGGGGAGGAGTTGCTTGTGTTTATGGAGCTAGATAGTGGAACCGCAGCAAGAGGGGGTTTGTTGATGTTTGCGCATAAGAAACAATCGAAAGTGGGGACCTGAGAGGTGTTTAATAGTAGTAATCCCTGATTGAGGAACAGAAGCCAGGAAGCCTGTATGGAGGTTGTGTCGGCCTGTGGGTGTAGCTGGGATTGTAGTTCAGTCTCTCCTTGAGAAATATGTGTAATTTCGGTTAGAACCTGTTGGGAGTCAGTTTTTAGGGTACGGGTGATGGTTATAGTTTGTGCTGGATAAGACCAGGCGTTGCTTGGGTATATTCCCCCTGTGGCTGCCTGGCCCCAGATTGCGTTGGCTGGGTCGGTGATGTGAATTGCTCGAGATGAGGCATTGTTTTGGTGACATAATATATGAATGGGGTCTGTCTGTCCGTTTTTTTTTGGTGATTTAATTCATAACACAGCTGGTCCAGGGACACCCACAGATTTGGGGCCATTCAGTTTTACAGGCGCTGCGGGATTGTTGGTGTGGAAAGCAAATGGCAAAGTGGAACGTGGAAATAAGGGTCCTAACCGCTATTTATTATGGTGAGTTTAGGGAGGAGAAGGTTTACTGAGGATGCGTCGATGGAGCATCGGGTGTAACTGATGACATTGGTGTGTGACCTCCGGTTAGCGTTGTAGGTTTCTTTGAGGGTGAACAGGTAGTAGGGTTGTGAAGGGGGCCTGTTGGAAGAGGAGAGTCCGTAGAAGAAGATGTAAGAGGCGGAGAGCCAGAAAAGCAGGCTTGGAGCAGGCATGAGGGCGGCAGCTTACGCCTTAGGAATAGTAGGAAGGGAGGGCGTTTTAGAAATGCGAACTTTGAGAGGGTTGTGGGGTATGGGTGTGCCTGGCTTTAGAGGGGTTTGTGGGTTCGTGTTTAAGGAGAGACAGGCAGGAGGGTGGCGGGATTGAGGGGTGCACATGTTTGGAAAGTTACAGCAGAATCACGCAGGAAGGAAACTAGGAGAGACAGTACGCGGCAAGGGGGAAGGGTTTGTAGACTTCTGTAGGTCAGGAGTTCGTTGAGTTGATAGGGGGAGGTAATGACAACAGCTGCCCTAAACGTTAATTTCTTTGACTCTTGAAGTAGTAGGTAGGCTGCAGCCAGGGCCTGAAGGCAGGGGGCCCACCCTCGCACAGTGGGGTCTAGTCGGCCGGCAGGGATGCAGAGCCTCCCATGGTGAGAGAGGAAGGGGTATATGTATACGGCGGCTGGCTGAACAGGGCGTCCCCTATTAGCCGATGGCTGTGTTGCGAGTCAGAACCTTCAAGCCAGTCGTCACCGAAAGAACTGATGGGCCTCTGTAAGGCCGAGGGCTGTGGGTTACCTGGTACCAGGATTTTTTGAGCGAGAGAAGGGAGGAAACCCAGGCCGGACGAGTGAGGAGGGAAAGGAGAAAACTCAGTTCCCTGCGGGCCGAGTTCACTCTCAGAATTGTTTGGATAGGTATGCAACTGCCGCAAAGGTGGGTCCGTGCATCTGACCTAGGACTCCAAGAGCCAAGCCATTGTGCTTATGTACATATAGAATGAAAGATTGTTGTAAGTCTGGAAGATGTAGGGCTCGGGAGTGACAGGAAGGGCTGCTTGACTGTGGCCTCTACAGGCTCGGATGGGGTACCTCGGGAGAGATCATATAGGGGCTTTGCTAATAAAGAGTAGTTGGGGATCCAAGTTCTAAAATAGCCTGCTAGTCCTAAGAAGGAGAGTATCTCTTGTTTGGTTTTTGGGATGGGACTTGAGTGAGGGAGAGCTGGACCTTTTGGGGGGATACTCGGTAGCCTCGGTCAGCAAGGAAGTTGAGAAGAGAGGTGGTGTCAGTTTGTGAGACAGAGAGGGACTGCATAGGAGGAGGTCATTAACGTATTGTAGGAGGGTGGACTGGGGAAAGTGTAATTTTTGTGGGTCTGAGGCAAGAGTTTGACCAAAGATATGGGGGCTATCTCTGAACCCTTGGGGAAGCACTGTCCACGTGAGCTGTTGTGACTGTTTAGTGTCTGGGTCAGTCCAAGTGAAGGCAAACAGGTCTTGTGACTGAGGGGAGAGGGGAATGGTGAAAAAGGCATCTTTAAGATCTATGACTGAGAAATGTGTGGCACTAGGAGGAATAGAGGATAAGAGCTGAGGTCTTGGACGAGGCGGAACGTACCATTGGGTTTTTTTTTCTGCTAGAATAGGGGTGTTAAATGGAGAATGGGTTGGCCTGAGGAACCCTTTTCTTTTTTTTTTTTTTTTTGAGACGGAGTCTCGCTGTCACCCAGGCTGGAGTTCAGTGGCAGGATCTCGGCTTACTGCAGGCTCCGCCCCTCAGGGTTCACGCCATTCCCCTGCCTCAGCCTCCCGAGTAGCTGGGACTATAGGCACCCGCCACCTTGCCCGGCTAATTTTTTGTATTTTTAGTAGAGACGGGGTTTCACCGTGTTAGCCAGGATGGTCTCGATCTCCTGACCTCGTGATCTGCCCGCCTTGGCCTCCCAAAGTGCTGGGATTACAGGTGTGAGCCACCGTGCCTGGCCGGGAACCCTTTTCTTAAGAGGTCTAAAATAATTGGTTGTAATCCTTTCAGGCTGGAGACGGGGAGAGGATATTGGGGTTGGCTGGGGAAGTGGTGTGGGTTTTTAAGGAATATTTGTACAGGAGGACAGAGTGCTAATGAGGGGGTGGTGGTGTCCCACACTATGGGGTTGACACTGGCTGGGAGCGAAGGCAGAGTAGGAGCAGGAGTTTGATCTATGGAACTTGCCACCAAGGCAATGAGTGAGGTGGATTGCGGGAGGGTGATTGGGTTGAAGGTGATGGAGGTTTTAAATTTAGAGAGAATGTCTCTTCTTAACAAAGGGAGTGGGCATTGTGGCATGACTAGGAATCGATGGGAAAAGATGTGGCCGGAGAAAGTGCAGGAGAGGGGAGGAGTGGCTCTTGGACGTATGGTTTGGCCTCCGACCCCGACTATGGGAGATCCAAAGAGGGAAGTGGTGCCCCACAATTCCCTTAAAACCGAGAAAGTAGCTCCGGTGTCTAGGAGAAAGGTGATGGGACGTCCATCCACTGTTTTTTTTTTTTTTTTTTTTTTTTTTTTTTTGTTTTTTTTTTTTTTTTTTTGAGACGGAGTCTCGCTCTGTCACCCAGGCTGGAGTGCAGTGGCGCAATCTCGGCTCACTGCAAGCTCTGCCTCCCGGGTTCACGCCATTCTCCTGCCTCAGCCTCTCCGAGTAGCTGGGACTACAGGCGCCCGCCACCACGCCCGGCTAATTTTTTGTATTTTTAGTAGAGACGGGGTTTCACCGTGGTCTCGATCTCCTGACCTCGTGATCCGCCCGCCTCGGCCTCCCAAAGCATCCACTGTTAAAGAGACCCTGGGCTCCCGTGTGGTGATGATTTGTGTCGGGAAGGAAGTCCTAAGGCCCCGTCAGTCTTGAATGGCCAATCCTAGAAGATCGGGGGTTGGGATGGTGGCCGGCCTGGCCCCACTTTGGGAGCCGGGGCAGTCTATGCCCCAGTGGCCAGATTGGTGGCATTTAGGACATGGCCGGTTGGGGGGCCTGGGATTTGGGCACTCTCGGACCTAGTGACCTTCTTTTCCACATTTGAAACAGGGCCCTGGGAGCTGACGTTGGGATGGATGGGCAGACGACAACTTATGGCCGTGTGATCGAGGGGAGGCTTGAAGGGCTTGTGCCAGTAACTGGTACTTTTGCCTATTTGCCTTCTCATCTCAATTGTGATACACCTTAAATGCCGTCACTAAGATCTCGGTTTGAGGGGTGAGGGGGCCTTTGTCCAGTTTTTTTAGTTTACCTTTGATATCAGGAAAATTCTGAGCAAAAAAATGGGACATGAGGAGTTGCCTACCGTCTGGGGTTTCGGGATCTATGTTGGTGTATTGTTGGAGTGCCTGTGTAAGGCGGTCTAGAAAAGTGGACAGGTTTTCATTTTTATCCTGTATGACTTCATGAAGTTTTTTAAAGTTAACTGCCTTTTGAGCTGCCCTCTGTAGACCGGCTATGATGCAAGTAGCGAAATGGTCTCAGGCTGATACTCCATTTTGGGTGTTATAATCCCAATTGGGCTCATGCTCAGGTACTGCCTGTGCTCCTAGCGGTAGGGCTGGGGTTGTTTGATGAACCTCATCTGCATAAGTTTGAGCTTGTTCCTAGACTCGCCTACGCTCCTTGGGGAGGAGGGTGTTAGAGAGAATCATATAGATGTCATGGAAGGTAAGGCTATAAGCTTGGATGAGGTATTGGAATTCTTTGATATATAAAGCAGAATTGGAAGTGTAGGAGCCTAGGCGTTTTTCTGTTTGTGATAAGTCAGCCATAGAAAAGGGGACGTGGACTCGGACAATACGTTCAGCTCCTGCCACCTCTCTAAGGGGGGCAAGGACGGGGGGGGTGTGACTTTGAGTGAGTGGTCGGGGGGCTGAAGGCCGGGGCTGATGGGATAGGCGGTTGAGGGCGTGGAGCGGGGGGGTGCAGCGGGAGGCTGGGCGACCTCTGGTTGGGTGGTGGCCGGAGGGCATGGCGGAGGGTGGTGGTATGGGGGGGGGTTCGTTGGCTGGGTTGAAGTCAGGGGCAGAGGGAGAGGTTGGCAGTTTAACAGCGGCAAGGAGCTGCTGCAGTTTGCAAGGGAGACAAAGGTTAGGTCTATCCCGTAGGAGATAGAAGCCATGGATATATGGGATCTCTACCCATTTTCCTGTTCGCTCACAATAATTGTAGAGATCCTGGAGAATGTTAGGATCGAGAGACCCATAAGTGGGCCATTTGCTTTGGTTGTCTAGGGGATATGTGGGCCAGTTTTGCTATTTGGGGTCTACCGTGGCCTTAGGGGCTTGAGGCGAGGCGCTTCGTGGGGGTCTCTTGCCTGCCTAGAGAGGTAGACCCCAGAGGGGAAGACCTACTGAGACAAGGCCGGTGTTGGGCGAACAGCTTGGCGAACAGGAGAATGGGTGAAGGCTGGTTGGGGGTTTGGGTTGAGTCTAAGAAGAGATCAGGATCCTACTAAAAGTGGGGAGTCCCGATCCGAGTCACGGCACCAAATGAAAGGGATGCCGGCAAACTCAAACCACACCGCGTATGGCCAAGAGATCTTTATTGGAGAGGTTGAGGTCAGGTCGCGCAGGAGAGAGAGAGAGAGAGAGCTGTTGGGTGGAGTAATTTATAGCCCCCAGGGCTATGTGGGCACTGATGATTGGATGGGGGGCGGGCCTGAATGGAGGAGTAGGAGGTGCCTTCTTTTATTGGGTCTCATTTGGCGGACCGACGTACTGCTGGGTGAAGAAGAACCTGGGACCAGCGCCATCTTTTGGCACCTTGCGTCACCTAACAGGCCTGGGCTGCTGGGCTGAGCCCAGTGGGCCAGGAGATGTCAACACTCTCCCTTCAATGCATTGTCTTATTTTTAATTTTTTTTTTTTTTTTTTTGAGACAGGGTCTCCCTGTGTTGCCCAGGGTGGCCTCAAACTCCTGGCCTCAAGTGATCCTCCTGCCTTGGTCTCCTGAGTTGCTGGGACTACAGGCGGGAGCCACTGTGCCCAGCCAATGAGTCTACTTCTATTTCTACAGCAATGTGTGGCCCATGCAGCTCTGATCTGTGCATTTGTGTGATACTGAAAGGCAGTGTGGCAGACTAGATAAAAGTGCTACGATCTTGTACTTAATCACTCTAAGCCTCCTTCTTACCTGTAAAGTGGGAATACTAATATCTGTGCTGGGGGTGGTTGCAAAAATACAGTAAATAGTGGTTCAGGCCCTTGGTTCTGTGCTTGACATCCTCAGGCATTTCCAGAAAGGTTGGTTGCCAACAGCACTGTCACCTGCAGGCCTGCTGGTGCAGTGTTCAGGGCTTGATGCCTCGCTCTCAGAAGTAACCACCCGCTGGGGCTGGAGCCTGTGGCCAGGAGGCTTTTGTGTGTTGGGATGGGCAGAAGGGGCTCAGGGTGGAGGTGGACAGAGTTGTTCTCTGGTCAGAATATGAGTCCTAGTATTTTTCTCTTTCTTGTCCTCTTAAACCGTGACAGCACAGCCTATCACCCTTAGGTAAGAAATCTCCAGTCCTTTAATTTCCAAGGCTTCAGTCAGGTTTGGCAGAAGATTCTTGTCCCTGTGGCTGTAGGTGAGAGCTGGGAACCTTGGCCCTGTCCACTGTCCTGTGGCTGCTTGAAGTACTGGGGTAATGCTCTGTCATTCCAATGCTAGAATGTGAGTAAACTGCCCAGTGTGGGATTTGGGGTTATTGTCCTTACTACAGTAACTTTTTCAGAAATACCAAGAAGTGCCTGAGTGGAAGTATCCCAGGGGCGCTTCAGGTGGTAGTAATGACAGTGTCGGATGCTGCAGATTTTGTCTGAGTTGAGGGTGTTCATATGTCTATTTGAATTTGCAGTATGAGATCATGACCTTGGCAAGAACAACTTCAGTGAGGGTGGACTGCAGTGTCGATGGGGTTGGGAGGTGAGATATGGAAGTGGAGGTGGAATGCAGGCACACTTAGGAGCAGGTCGACTGACAAGGGGGAGGGAAGGTGGGAGCCAGGAGATTGGAACCTCAGGTTGAGTTTTGTGTGTGGGTTTTTGTTCTAAGAGTTAGAATGAGGTAAAGAAGAAAGATCCAATTGAAAATACCAGAAAGAAGGATTGGTCCTTGGAGCAAGGTTCTTGAGAAAAATGCAAGGTCGAGGGTTTCGCCCACCATGCAGGTGAGGAGGCCGAGGCAGGGCTTGATGTGGTGCCATTCAATTTTGCTTTGTCATGTTCTGCATTTTTCTTTTGTCTTGAATTTCTTGTGCAGAAGATTGCTGCTTGCTTTCTGTAGGTAGTTCGAATGCTTTTGAGAAGAGGCACACTATGACTATGATCAATTCTGATTTTTGCAGGTTGTCTGGAGACTGCATGTGAGATGGGTGGGGGGAGATGAGACTAGGCTGTGGGGGTCCATGATGATCTGGGCAGGCTTATGTCAGAGAAGGAGTCACTGTGGATGGGACAGGCAGCCCCAGGGGTTCAGGAGTGATGCCCCTGCTTCTTAGATAGGAGATGGAGTGTCCATGTCAAAAATGGTATATATATTTTTACTCACTTTTCACATTAATGGGCCAAAAGTTAAGGTACTTTAAGAAATTAAAAAATATTAATTGACAATCATAGCTATCATTGGAGAGTTTCCTGTGTGTTAATCATGGTGTTAAGTAATTTTAATTAACCCTCTTAGCAACCTAATACTTCGGTGCCTTATATAACAGTACTTTTAAAAATATAGATTTATTAATTCTAATTTCTCTACAGAAAGTCACAGATTTTGGTATAGTCATTTGAAGTGAATTTTCTTAAATATAAAAATTAGTTCCTTTTTTGGTTATGCTTGAAATTTTTCTTAAGCTGTTTCCAGGGTTGCAGGCACAATTGATTATTTCCTTCTGCATATGTGCTTTTTGCACAGTTTTGGAAAATATGCCCCATGGAGCACATTCTGGTTCGTCTGGAAACTGATTCTCGACCTGTGTCTCGGCGCCTGGTGAGCCTCATCTTTAATTCTTTCCTGCCTGTGAATCAGCCGGAGGAGGTCTGGTGCGAGCGCTGTGTCACCCTGGTGCAGATGAACCATGCTGCTGCCAGGAGGTTCTATCAGTACGCCCACGAACACACCGCCTGCACCAACATAGGTAGGGAGTGCTGTTATTTCTCAGTTCTTATTATGTTTCCCCCCAAAAGCATAGTACAAATTACAGAGTTCAGCATTTGTCAGTTTAATAAGCTTCATACTTTAATGCATTTCTTTTTTTTTTTTTTTTTTTGAGACGGAGTCTCGCTCTGTCACCCAGGCTGGAGTGCAGTGGCGCGATCTCTGCTCTCTGCTCACTGCAAGCTCCGCCTCCTGGGTTCACGCCATTCTCCTGCCTCAGCCTCTCCGAGTAGCTGGGACTACAGGCGCCCGCCACCACGCCCGGCTAATTTTCTGTATTTTTAGTAGACACGGGGTTTCACCGTGGTCTCGATCTCCTGACCGCGTGATCTGCCCGTCTCGGCCTCCCAAAGTGCTGGGATTACAAGCGTGAGCCACCGCGCCCGGCCCATACTTTAATGCATTTCTGAATGATTTCCCTTAAAATAGTACTTTTGACTAATTGAGATTATAATTTCACTATCGGATAGTTAATTTTGTAGAAGAAACACATCCATTAATTCTTGTTCATCCTAAACATTTCAGCAAAGCTGATTCACGTTATTCGTCATTGCTTAAATGCCTGTATCCAGAGGGCAGTGAGAGAGCCTCCAGAGGACGAGGAGGAAGAGGACGGAAGGGAGAAGGAGAATGTGACTGTGAGTAGAGCAGGGCCAGGCCGGGCAGATAGTGCGTCAGTGGGATCACTCCCATGGGCCATTGTGTTAGGAATATTCCTATGTTTTCTTTATTCCTTTAGTATTGTTAATTAAACAAGTTATTTTGGAAGGTCATAAATAATATTTTTGACAGAATTGCTATGTATCCTTGGTAGTTCATTTTGGAGCTCAGGTGGGACTTAATACAGAAGAAAAATTCTTACCAGTCACATCTTGTCCCAGATTTTCTTCACCTTAAATGTCTCTGTGTGTTTCAATTCAACCCTAGGTGTAGCATGGCTGCATTGGATTCTGGGTACTCCCATATTTTTCAAAGTATAATTTATTCAACAATTCTTCAGAATCCAAAGTAACCAATTATATTAGAAGAAAATAACGTTTAAGACTTAGACACACTTGTTACTTATAAGCATTATCTTAAGCTTCTAAACTCCTACGCTTGTGGACATCTAAAGTAGGATCTTGGGGTCATTTTACAATGCCCACTACATTAAGAAACTGGACTTTAAAAGGAAATCACAAAACACAGTTTGCCCTGTGCTGAGGCACAGTGCTGGTGTGCTCCCCTAACAGCTGGTCCTGAGCCAAGTGCTTCTGGGTCTGACCCCACTGTGTCCTTCCTAGCAGGGGCAGCAGATGGCTCACCCAGGCCCTGCTCATGCCCCATGGTGCTTTCTCCTCCGTCTCCCTCCACACCCTGATGGGCCACCAGCCCAGCCCTTCAGTCAGTTTTGCTGGGTTGAGATTGTTCAGAAGGCACTTACCAAAAACATACAGGAAATAGATGGGGAATAGAGAGAAGAGTTCAGCGAGAGTGAGGGCCACTTCCGTCTTCACAGCCGTTGGGCAGGCCACCTCCTTGGGCTCACTACACCCTCACTGCCAGTGTTCAGAGCTTCAGAGCTGGTTCTGGTCTTGGTTTCGGTGGAGTTTGAGTTTCTTCTCTCAGGGCTTCTCCCTCAGTATACGTCAGAGTTGCGTGACAGGCCTCCGCAACAGGGATTGTTGGTGGGTCTGGCTGTGTGTCTGTGCTGGTGAATGGGCATGTCCGCTTACTGGCATGCAGCCACAATGCACGTATGTGTGGCTTGCAGTGTTGACAGCGTGGGACTGCTGGCTCTGGGTAGGAGAGGAATTTGTTAGAGTGTGTTTGTAGTTTAAAGTGAACATTCAGGTGATTACTGTGCACTCTCAGCATATGCTCAGGAAAGTGTAAGTAGGTCTATTTATTTTAAAACAAACTAAAGAAGCCCATGATCTAGTGGTAGTCGATCATAGTCATTATTCCAGCCTCTCAGGCTGTGTTATGCCTGCCTGTAGGGTGGAGTTGGCCCACCAGAGACTGTGTCCTTTCTGTGACCTGATAGGCTGGGTTTTGGTGGCTGAGTTTCAGTAGCAGTCACCTTGGAGGAAAGTAGGCTTTACCATTTCCCTCCCGCTGCATCGAGATTTGTGGTGCAAAGTGATGTCTTTTAATAAAGCAGAAGATACAGTGAAAGAAGAGGCATGTTTTTTTTTTTTGAGACGGAATCTCGCTCTGTCACCCAGGCTGGAGTGCAGTGGCATGATCTCGGCTCACTGCAAGCTCCGCCTCCCGGGTTCACGCCATTCTCCTGCCTCAGCCTCCCGAGTAGCTGGGACTACAGGCGCCCGCCAACACGCCCGGCTAATTTTTTGTATTTTTAGTAGAGACAGGGTTTCACTGTGTTAGCCAGGATGGTCTCGATCTCCTGACCTTGTGATCCGCCCGCCTCGGCCTCCCAAAGTGCTGGGATTACAGGCTTGAGCCACCGCGCCTGGCCTTAAGAGGCATGTTTTTTAATGGAGTGTTACGTTCCTAGATGGATAGTTCATATGTTCTCATTTTTAGAGGAGTTGTCTTCATATAAACTGTTTCTTTAAAGGATATAGAGTTACTTTGGAATTTATATCCTGGGTGGGCATTTAAAAATAAATTTACCTCCCCAGGATATTCTAAAGTAGAGAGTAAAAGACATGAAAGTAAGACTGATATTCTTTACATTTTTGCTTTAGAGCTCTAATTCTGAGATGCTGTTACCTTTTAATAGTTGTTATGATTAGATTCTTTCACAATAAAATTATTTTTATCTTAGGTTCTGGACAAAACACTGTCAGTAAACGATGTTGCATGCATGGCAGGTTTACTAGAAATCATTGTGATTCTCTGGAAAAGTATTGACAGAAGTATGGAAAATAATAAAGAGGCCAAACTTTACACCATTAACAAGTTTGCCTCTGTGCTTCCAGAGTATCTGAAAGTATTTAAGGTAAGTCTTGAACTATACTTGTAAGCAAGGCATATTAAGGTTACGTTTGTTTAGAATTTAACAAAAGTTCTCAAATGTGTTTACCTCCCTGGATCTGTTTTCTCACCTGTAAAATGAGAGGGTTGGATTAGTGTTTGCCTTTCAGTATAGTTTCTTTCTCTTGCCCCTCTTGAGGGTGGAGATCTTGTGTCTCTGCTTCCATATCCTCAGCACCCAGAGAAATATCTTGGGTAAGCACATGATTCTTCTGCCTCCGATGGTCAGCGACATTATTTCAGAATCTAATTTGATTTGCAGGGGTTTAAGAAAGAATTTTGTGAACATGGAGGTACAGTAGTACTCAAGTTCTGTGGGCAGTTAGGTACCCAAAGCCACCCAGTAAGCAAATATGTCCCTGAAGTATTTGAGTTGTGTGTGTTGTTGGGGCAAACAGTTGTGTGTGTGATTTCTTTTTTAAAAAAATTTATTTTGAATTGACAAAAAATGTGTATACTTTATTGTGTTCAACATGATGTTTTGAAATATGTACACATTGTGGAGTGGCCAAATCGAGCCTCACATACTTACCGTTTGGCCAGTATCACCTCACATACTTACCATTTCTGTGGTGAGAACACTTAAAATCTGCTCTCAGTGATTTTCAAGAATATATTATATTGTTATTAACTGGAGTCACCATGTTATAGGATAGATCTTTTGAACGTATTCCTCTGATCTGACTGCAATTTTGAATCCTTTAACTAACCCTTCCCACCCCCACCACTCTTCTTTGTGGGTGATTTCTGTTTGCATGCAGGACCTTCTCATTCCTTGACTTTTTACTTCTGAAGGAAGTTTATATTTCAAAACTAAATTTAAAAATAGGCTAACAGCATGTAAAAATGCAAATATATTCTTAACTCTGAAGAAAGTGTGGTTTAAATATAGAAAGATCATAGGTCTTATGAACCACATTTCTCTTCCTAAATGTTACTCTTGCCTCTTTTTCTACCTGCTTATGTGACTTTGGACCATGTACCTTTTCTAACCCTTTCAAGGCTCTGAGCTTCATTCTGCCTCTGACGTGAAAGCATGGCCTGTCCATGAAAGCAAACTGTATTAGTTGCCAAAATTGTATTAGTCTGTTTTCATGCTGCTGATAAAGACATACCTGAGGCTGGGTAATTTATAAAGAAAAAGAGGTTTAATGGACTCACAGTTCCATATGGCTGGGAAGGCCTCACAGTCATGATGGAAGGCAAAAGGCATGTCTTACATGGTGGCAGGCAGAGAGGAAATGAGAGCCAAGCACAAAGGGAAACCCCTTAGAGAACCATCAGATCTCGTGAGACTTACTCACTGCCATAAGAACAGTATGGGAGAAACCACCCCAGGATTCAGTTATCTACCACCGTGTCCCTCCCGTAACACGTGGGAATTATGGGAGCTGCAATTCAGGAGGAGATTTGGGTGGGGCACAGCCAAACCATAATTTACCAGTAAATGGTAAAGCTCATTAGCTAGGCGTGGTGGCTCACACCTGTAATCCCAGCACTTTTCCAGGCCAAAGCAGGAGGATTGCTTCAGGCTGGGAGTTTGAGACTAGCCTGGGCAACATAGTGAGATCTCATCTCTATAAAATTTAAAAAATTAGCTGGTCTTGATGGCCTGTGCCTTTTGGTCCCAGCTAGGCTGAGGCAGGATTGCTTGAGCCCAGAGTTTGAGACTACAGTGAACTGTGATCATACTACTGCACTCACTCCAGCCCTGGCAACAGAGTGAGACCCTGCCTCTTTAAAAAAAAAAAAAAAAAGCTGAAATTATGACCTGGGGCTGAGAAACCAGTATTATTTCAGAATATGAACAGAAGCCCATATAGGACACCAGGTGGGTTGGTGGACAGGGCAGTTGTGGCCTTGGGGTATTGGAAACCCTTAGAGGGTCTTGGGATTCAGTTAATTCTGAGTATGTCTATAAGAAGTCTCTCCACCACTAAGGAAAATTGCTTCCTTCTCTAAGTAAAGAGATGACGGGTGAGCCACACAGATGGAATTGGCCATCATTATCAGTATACTTGTAACATTAATAAGATATTTTCTTTTTCTTTTCTTTTTTTTTTTTTTTCTCTCTCTGTCGCCCAGGCTGGAGTGCAGTGGAGCGAGCTTGGCTCACTGCAAGCTCCGCCTCCCGGGTTCACGCCATTTTCCTGCCTCAGCCTCCCGAGTAGCTGGGACTACAGGCGCCCTCCACCATTCGTGGCTAATATTTTTGTATTTTTAGTAGAGACGTGGTTTCACCGTGTTAGCCAGGATGATCTCGATCTCCTGACCTCGTGATCCGCCCGCCTCAGCCTCCCAAAGTGCTGGGATTACAGGCGTGAGCCACCGTGCCCGGCCATTAACGAGATATTTTCTTCCCATATCGTTAGTTGGGGGTAAGGATGGGGTCACTGTGAATGCAAATTAATTCCTAATCAGATTTTGATTTTGGTCTGTTTCTGTTTCATATGTATTTTCAGGAAAATTATTATTATTTTTTTAGGATTCACCATGTCCTCATTCTCCCAGCCAAGAATATCTCTTATTGAGTGTTCTTGATGAAGGGTGTATGTACCCGCTTTTACTTATTGTTTTAGTAACAATAATTTAGCTGCAATTTACTAAGCACTGAGGACACTCTAAGTACTGTACTGGGATTCTGTGTGGTGTAGTTCACTTTGGTTCTTCCAACAGTCCTGTGTTCGTTTTGCAAAGGAAGAAACTGACTCTGAGAGCTTAACTCCTCTCCTCTGTGCTATGTCGGCTGTTGGGCTACTGAATCTGATTGGGTCTAGGTTTGGTTCAGTAGCCTCAAAGCTTACTTTTTTTTTTTTTTTTTTTTTGAGATGGAGTCTTGCTTTTGTCGCCCAGGCTGGAGTGCAGTGGCACAATCTTGGCTCACTGCAACCTCTGCCTCCCGGGTTCAGGCGATTCTCCTGCCCCAGCCTTCCGAGTAGCTGGGATTACAGGCGTGAGCCACCATGTGTGGCTAATTCTGAATTTTCGATAGGGATGAGGTTTCACCACGTTGATCAGGCTGGTCTCGAACTCCTAACCTCAGGTGATCCAGCCGCCTCAGCCTCCCAAAGTGCTGGGATTACAAGGGTGAGCCACTGTGTCTGGCCTTTTTTTTTTTTTTAATAGATATAATCTTGCCCCATTGCCCAGGCTGGAGTGGATGCTTACTGTAGCCTCTAACTGTTGACCTCACGCAGTCCTCTCACCTCAAGCTCACAAAGGGTTGGGATTACAGGCACGAGCCACTACGTCCCGCTGCATTTTCCATTGAACTATACTGTCTTCCTAAAGATATTCTGATTTTGTTTTATAACATTTTCTCTAAATAATTTCCTTCTCTTGAGATTTATGTTCAGGATACCAAGTGTATAGAGTTAATTTTTTTTTCATTTCATCAGTGTTGTTTTTTAAAGTAGATTCAGTTCATGACAGCATATGATTTTGTTTATCCTGCTTACTGGCATATTCCCAGGGTCTAGATTAGTACTGGATACATAGCAAGTGCTTAATAAATATTTGCAAAGTAGTAAAATGTTATATAAAACTTTCATAACACTTATCAAGTAATTTTCTCTGCCCCTCAAACATGAGGCTGTTTTAAGTTTTCCCTTTGAACATGGAGAGGACTGCCATGGTTCTTCTTGAGCAACTTTGATAGTAAGTTATTAGGAATTTACGTAGAGAGACTTTCAGAATTTATAGTGTTTACATATGCTTTGTTTTGTTTTTCTTTTTTCGCTCTTAGGAGGATCGCTGCAAGATCCCTTTATTCATGCTAATGTCCTTTATGCCGGCCTCTGCTGTCCCTCCATTCAGGTATTTGCTCTGTTTTTCGGTACAGTAGAAAAGTAGGAATCCTATCCATTGTTGTGCTGAATTATTAATTCATGTCAGCAGATCATAACATTTAGCTTTCAGCTCACTGTAGCCTCTTCCTTCTGCCCTTCCCTCTCCCTGTGGTAGGGAAAATAGCAGGATGTGATTTTCAGTGGGCCCTAAGTTGGTACGTGACAAAAGAATAGACTGCATGGAACTGAAACTGTTACTCCACTTTAAGTCTGGGGTTACTCCCACACCAGGGAGGTTCTGGAGCACAAGGTCACTGTTGGTCACATGTGGCCCTGAGCACCTGGACTTTGGCTATCTGAGCTGAGGTGTGCTGTGAGTACAAAATACACATGGAGTCAGCCTTGGGGCAAAAAGAAGAGTGTGAAATATTGATTACATGTTAAAATGATTTTGGATAGATTGGATTAAATAAGATTGTTACTGAAATTAGTTTCACCTGTTTCTCTTTGTGTTTTAAAATGTGGGTACTAGAAAATTTTTAATTACATTTGTGGCTTTTGTGTCTCACATAATATTTTTCATTAGAGCTCTACAATGTTGCTAATTATCTCAGTAAAAATTATTTTTATTCATATTTATGGAAGAAAAGGAATATTTTGATGCTAAACAAAAATTGTTCTTCAAAAGTAGAAACTCTTGCTCTAGAATCTGGCAGATGGCGCAGAACAAGAAGGATGAGGGCTTTGTGTGGCTGCTGTGCCCTGCTCCTTCAGTGTCCAGAGCTGGTCTCAGGTCTTGTGGTGGGATGCAGCTGTGCAGCAATTGTGGGAAACTGTATTTATTCCTGCATTGGAGAGCATGGAAGTGCTAATATAATAACAAAGGCTTATGCACCGTCAGATTTTAGCTTCTTGGTTTTCCTCACCTTTTACAAAGTAGGGGGGTCTCTGTTGAAATACTCGGTCTGATTTTCCATCTGACATTTTCAGCTGTGGTGTGATTTCCACGCTGAGAAGCCGGGAGGAGGGCGCTGCGGACAAGAGCTACTGCACTTTGTTGGATTGCCTGTGCTCCTGGGGGCAGGTGGGGCACATTCTGGAGCTTGTTGACAACTGGCTGCCCACAGAGCATGCCCAGGCCAAGGTAGGTTGACATCATGTTTCTTTAAAATTAGGTGAGTGAAGATAACTGTGTATTAGAAATTATATGCTTTTCTAGGGACATGTGTTTTCATTATCTGTCCCTCTCTCTCTTCTTTCAGAGCAACACAGCTTCTAAACGTAGGGTGCAGATCCATGACACACGCCCAGTCAAACCTGAATTGGCATTGGTCTACATTGAGTATCTGCTGACTCATCCAAAGAATCGCGAGTGCTTGCTCTCTGCTCCTCGGAAGAAACTTAACCATCTTTTGAAAGCCCTTGAAACATCAAAGGTAACTTTGTGCCCTGAGAGTTGAGTGGTTTCCTATGATTGTGGGGGTGACAAATCAAGATGTGAAGCTTTCATATTTACAGTGCTATACAAGTGTTCTGGCTGGAACAGAATTGAGAGTGATCATGTCACCTCATTCAGTTGGTACAAGGCATGGAGCCTGGCCAGGGCAAGGTTGGGAGTCAAGTCCCAGTTGACACGTGTTCAGAAATCTCACATTTCTGTTGCATCTGCTAGGGCGCTAGGACTCAGGAGGATGGCCCCAGTTTCTCAGAACACACCCTCTGCAGGAGATGTGTCACATACCCTTTCATGTGGACACTCACTCCCTGCAGTCCTTGGCAGTTTTTTCTGGGAATGTTTGCAGAGCATTTCCTGGGAACCCATCATGCTGCCAACTGTCTCACGGAGGCCGTCATCTCTTCCTCTCCTCCAGGAGCCAGCCCTCTGAACACCCTGTCACGCTGCCCTCAAGTGTGACTGTACCAGAAGCAAAGCCCCAGCAGAGTGGAGCCAGGCAGATGGGAGGATGGGGCCTGGTCATGAGGCAGGGAGGGGACGGGTGGTGCTGCGTGCAGGGCAGATGGGAGGATGGGGCCTGGTCATGAGGCAGGGAGAGGGCAGGTAGTGCTGCGTGTAGGGCAAGGGCTGTGGACGGTGAGCTGAGCCTGCTCACCTGACTACATTTTCCCATGCCACCCAGCACCTCACGTCCAGGTACAGAGTCAGCAAACACTGGGCTTCACCAGAGCCGGGGTCTTTCCAGCTCGCCTGAGGATCAGGTGCTTTCCATTGTTCTTTCTGTATGGGGTGTGGTGGTGCCTTGTCAGTCAGCATGTGGCCCTTGGGTTTTTTCTATTACAGGCAGATCTGGAGTCACTTCTGCAGGTACCGGGTGGGAAGCCTCGTGGCTTCAGTGAAGCGGCTGCCCTGCGAGCCTTTGGTCTCCACTGTCGCCTGAGCATCCATCTTCAGCACAAGGTGCGCCCGCTCCTGGCCCTCTATTAGGCTGATACGCAGTGCTCTTTTTGTTACTGATTTATCTTCTTGTTTTTGGACAGTTCTGCTCAGAAGGAAAGGTGTATTTGTCCATTTTGGAAGACACTGGCTTTTGGTTAGAAAGCAAAATTTTATCTTTTATTCAAGATCAAGAAGAAGACTATCTGAAGCTTCATAGGGTCATTTATCAGCAAATTATCCAGGTTAGAAGTCTTCAGACACAGAAACCTTTCTCTTTACCAAGTTTGTTATGTTTGAGGATTTCATTTTCTACTTTAGACATTAGTGTTATTCTTAAAAACTTACAGTGACATTTATCTAACTTTCTAGTTTATCTTTTCGCAAAGCGTAAACTGCATATACTTTCAGTGTAATTTTATACATTACATATAACAGGTGTTCGATTATGTTTTTGGAATTACATAAAATATGTCTCTAGATTTCTTATGAAAACAACAAGAATTAATGTATCTTTATGAAAATTCCTTTATAAAACATCTTTGTAAAAATCTGCTTTATAAGGTAACTAGCACATGGATAGGAGAAGCTTTGTGAGGCTGGATTTACTCCCTTTTTAAAAATGGCCTTTGTTGCTAAGTTGTGTCTGTCTCTTACAGACCTACCTGACTGTGTGTAAAGATGTTGTTATGGTAGGCCTTGGTGACCATCAGTTTCAGATGCAACTCTTACAGCGGAGTCTTGGAATCATGCAAACAGGTACAGTCAGGGCTGTTTTAGAGCAATAAACACTCAGAACCAGTCCTTCCCTCCCTCCCTCCTTTACTGTGTAGCTCAGAACTCTCACTTTTAAGTGACTGATTATAATGCAACCTGGCGTATCCCAAAAAAGGGATTTGTTAGGTGGTGCAGCCCGGAAATTCAAAGGTGTTTCTGTGTCAGACATGACTACAACCAGAGTTTGTGACAGGGTCCTTGGGATTCTGCCTGTCCTCGTGGTCAGTTTTGTTGCCAGGCTGACTTTCCTTGTGGATTGGGCTAGTGGCTATTTCCTGGCATCTGCGTGGGAAACCATCACCTTTTGGCTCTGCTCTGGCCATGTGCTCCTGTGGATGGGGCCGTGAGTCAGGAATTGTTGAGTGGTACCCTACCAGGACCCCTGGAAGTTGCTGTTACCACAGGGAAAGGGTTAGCACAGGGTAACCCATGGCAACAGTGAGTGGGAGGACAGCCCTCTAGTCACATCAGATGATGACGGGAAAGGGTGTGGGGCCAGGGGGAGTGCACCTGGGGTCATTCCATATCTCCTTGGCCTTCTGATCACAGTCTGGTAAAGAAGAGTACTGCTGAGCTGGGACCCTGGTCCCTGGCCCCTGACCCCTAGCCCCTAGCTCCTAGCCCCTAACGGCCAGCCTCCCACCCCACCGCTTCTGTGGTGTAGCCCACTGCTGTGTAAACCTGTTTCTGGATGGTTTTTAAGTAGTATCCCAATATCTCAGTGCTGCATTTAATTCTCACTGAGATCTGTAAAAGCCTCAACATTTGATGTTGACATTTCTTTAAGCCTAGTTATTTGCTAGAAGAGATTGAAAATGATAATATTTAGTAAATTCAACATTAAGTTTTGAAAATTAGATTAAGTTGGTAGTCCAATTTCTAGTGGATCCATCTGTAGTCTCTTTCCCATAGCCTTAAATATCTTCATGGCAGATTCCAGAGGGGTCTGTGTGTGTGGACACTCCCAGTGTGTCTCTCTTCATGACGTTGCAACTGAAGTAGATGCTAGGAGAACACTGGAGCCAGGATCCTGGGCAGTGTCTTAGTTAATCTTTAATTATAAGCAAAATCATCCATCATTTGTTTAACAGATCTAAAGTTTAAGAGTAAATATTAAATAGACCAATATTATTTGCTTCAGCTTTTTAAATTTTTTTTTTTTTTTTTGAGACCAAGTCTTGCTCTGTCACCCAGGCTGGAGTGGAGTGCGGTGGCATGATCTCGGCTCATTGCAACCTCCACCTCTAGGTTCAAGCAATTCTCATGCCTCAGCCTCCCGAGTAGCAGGGATTGCAGGCGCCCACTACCGTGCCCGGCTAATTTTTTTTTTTTTTTTTTTTTTGAGACGGAGTCTCGCTCTGTTGCCCAGGTTGGAGTGCAGTGGCGCAGTCTCGGCTCACTGCAAGCTCCGCCTCCTGGGTTCACGCCATTCTCCTGCCTCAGCCTCTCCGAGTAGCTGGGACTACAGGCGCCCGCCACCACGCCCGGCTAATTTTTTGTATTTTTTTTTAGTAGAGACGGGGTTTCACCGTGGTCTCGATCTCCTGACCTCGTGATCCGCCCGCCTCGGCCTCCCAAAGTGCTGGGATTACAAGCGTGAGCAACCGCGCCCGGCCTTAATTTTTGTATTTTTAGTACAGGCGAGGTTTCACCATCTTGGCCAGGCCGGTCTCCAACTCAAGTGATCCACCCACCTTGGCCTTTCAAGGTGCTGGGATTACAGGCGTGAGCCACCATACCCAGCCTGTTTAATTCTTTATAATTTACTTCTATTGTGAAAACGGCATTTTATACTTAAGCTTAATGATTGAAAGTCAAAATTATTTATTTTTTAAACTTCACTTATCATTTAGGAATTATTTTCCCGCAAGGACCGAATCTACTTTCATTACTTAAAAAATTTACTTTTTGGAGGAGCTAATTAATTATAACTAGAATTCTAGATCTCCAGTGTAGCCATTTTCATTGTATGTCTGTTCTCTAAAAATAAAACAGAACCAACAACACTGTTCTCTTAATTCAGGTGTTGAGGGAACCACACTGCTAAACTTCTGTATGTTCACATGTGCAATGAACACAATTTTTAGTTTAGTGACTAAGTCTAATATACTATTATTGTTATTGAAGATATCAGTTTTATATTTAAATTGGACAAATGTCATACTTATTTATTTATTTTGGTTAGAATTTAGGTTAACTTGATCAACCTGGCTTTTGGTATTGGCTCACCAAATACCAAAGTGTAATAATCTTTTGTTACCATTATATACACGTGTTAAGTGAGAAATGTGTAATGATTTCAACAAACTTGTGTGATTAGAAAACTGATATATTCCAATTTTCTTTCTAGTGAAGGGATTTTTTTATGTTTCATTACTTCTTGACATTCTGAAAGAGATAACTGGAAGTTCCTTGATTCAGAAAACAGATTCAGATGAAGAAGTTGCAATGCTGTTGGACACAGTCCAGAAAGTATTTCAGAAAATGTTGGAATGTATTGCACGGAGCTTCAGGAAGCAGCCGGAAGAAGGCCTGCGGGTACTCAGGCCTCCCCAGGACGGGTTCGCTAGATGGGCTTTTCAGGGCTGGGTACACCTACACAGATGCACGAGCCCTGGCTGTGCTGTTCACGCTCGGTTGACGTGCAGTGTTGTGTAGGAGGTCCCTGCTGGCGAGGTGCACTGTGAGAGATGGAGTCGGTGTGGGAGTCCCCCATGGTGGATACACTGAGAGAGAGATGATGACCCCTGTGCATGGGCTGGAGGCAGGAAGGGCAGGAGCTCCAGCTGTTAGATTCTACCCAATGGTCTTAGAACAGGATCCCAAGAGTTCAGGTTGACCAGACGGCAGGACAGGAAGCAGACGACTGATTGCTCTAGGTTCTGAGCACATAATTGTTAATTTCACAGAGTTTTCCAAATAAAATATACCTTTCTTTTGAAAGATGCTAATTTTGATAGTTGTAGAGTGACAGACATCTTGCCAGGTGAAATGCTAATTTCTGTCATGAGTTACCTCCCTGTCCTATGTTAACCTTCTCCAGGTTGGAAACGAGAGTCACAGACCTTGAAGGGGCCCGTGGCTTCCCTTTGCTGGTTGAAAGCTGATGTGAAGTGAGATTGTTGTATAAGCACTTCATATAAAAACCTGTCTGCCAGATTTGCTTCATCCTAAAAACAATGTCATGGCAGTTCTCGTACCACGTGATGTTGTTATCAGAGAGAGCCATTACTTTTTCTAAGTGGTAGCTTAAAAATATCAATGAGCTATTATTTTTTAATGAAGACTTTTAAAAATGCTTAAATGGGAGACTATTTATGAAATATTGAAGACTCAGTGTCCTTCGCTGATAGAGGTCATTGAAGGTTGTTGGCCATACTTTTTCTAGTCTAGTTCAATTTGAATTAATTTGAAATATTCCTGTTTTTGATGAATTTGTTTCAAGTGTCTATGATCTTTTATGTAATGTAATTTGTGCCAAAACCTTTAGTTTTCCCATCAAACCTGTGTAGCTTTAGTCAGAATACATTGCTTCATAGCTGATGCCTTATTTTAATGTCATTGATGTTTTGCCTCTCTCCCTCCTTATTCCTGAGGGTTGTTCTTGGCTTTGGGGAAAGAACATCATCAGGGCAGTTCCCAGTGGGCTTTGGGTCTCGTCTGTCATCTTCTGGCCGTGGTGCGTAGGAGGTTTGAGTCACGTTGAGTCAGCCTGGGAGTGAAATGTAGTGGGCACTGGTAGCAGGCAAACAAGATCAGTGACTCCTTGAATCCTGGGGGAGGATAGTAAGAATACTTATTTTAAAGTGTCTTTTTGTTTTTTTCAAAACCATGGTTTTTAGTCGTTAAAAGTGACGTATGTGTTTTCTTGTAGCTGCTTTATTCTGTTCAGAGGCCTCTTCTGGAGTTCATTACTGCTGTTCAGTCTCGGCACACAGACACCCCTGTGCACCGGGGTGTACTTTCTACTCTCATCGCTGGGCCTGTGGTTGAGATAAGTCATCAGCTACGGAAGGTGAAGTGCTTTAACCCTGAAACTGCTGTGCCTCTTACTGATGACACAAGATGGTGTTTCTACTAGCAGCACATTCTCTACGTTTCTCAAAGTATTTTTTAAGAATTTTCAAACTTGAGTGAGTGGTGTACTTTCCTAGCAGCTACACCTCAGAGTTTGATAGCTAGTTAGTATTTTAGACTCATGTGACTATTGTGAAAGATATACCAAGGATATTACCACTCTTGATTAAAACAGAAATATAGTCCTTACATTTGAACATGCTTTTATGCTACATTCAGGAGATTTAAATGAGTTGATAAGTTTCTGAAGATTATTCTCCCTCCTAAAAGGATAGAAGTAGTTGTAATCAGTGGTGAGCAGAATACAAGACTACTCTAGGACTGCTTTTATGGAATAGTTCACATATCTTTGCATGTTATATTATTAGCCTCCACCACCTTTTTTTCATTTCTAAGCTAGGATATTCAACCTTGTAATGTCAGTTTAGACTTGGTGCAGTGGCTCATGCCTGTAATCCCAGCAGTTTGGGAGGCGGAGGCAGGTGGATCATGAGGTCAGGAGTTTGAGACCAGCCTGGCCAACATGGTGAAACCCTGTCTCTACTAAAGATACAAAAAATTAGCCGGGCATGGTGACACGCACCTGTAATCCTAGCTGCTCGGGAGGCTGAGACAGTCTTGAACCCGGGAGGCGGAGGTTGCAGTGAGCTGAGATCACGCCATTGGACTCCAGCCTGGGCAACAGGGCGAGACTCCATCTCAAAGAAAAAAAAGAATGTAGCTAATATCAGTTTAAACAGACAATTTGTTCATTATTACTGACTATCTTATTTTCCTACCGGTAGCTGTAGATGAATTGAAGATGATTATTAATACAGAAGTTATTAGCCTATTTGGTTAAAGAATGATATAATCAGGATGATAATTCAAGCCAAAACAAAAAATGGTGTTTTCCCACATGGAATATTCAGGGTGTTGTTTTCCTCTTCACCTCTTAAGAAAATAGTAAAAAATCATGTTTTCATATAGAGAAAAAACCTTCTCTGTATGAAAAGATAAAATCTGACAGGGAAGGTCATTGAATTATATGCATTTTTAATATTTACGTAAATCATAAATTTTGTAATATAAAATTATGACTAATAAAAAGATGTTAACTAAATTCTAAAACATCAAATAGAATTTTAAGGCCTTCCTTAAAGCTTGAAGGGAGATCATTTTGGTTTGGAAAGTAATTACTAGATTACACAATAGAATAAAAACTAGGATTTATTTATTCCGGTGAGCTATGTAGCTAAAAATGATAAAAAAAATGTTTGGCCTGTGAGTCACATCTGGCTCACCATCTGTTTTTTATCAATAAAGTCTTATTGGGACATAGCTGTGCCCATTTGCCGTGCTTTTCTGGCTACTTTTGTGCAGAGTTGAGTAATTATGACAGAGACCATTGCAACTCTGCCCACAAAGGTGAAAATATTTACTATATTATTTAAATATTTACCATTTTGTTACTTTACAGAAAAAGTTTGTTGACAGCTGTTGTATTTCCTTACGGATTTTGTCTACTTATTTTATATGTGATTGTGGATTTGTCTCTTTTTTCATTTGTTCTGTCAATTTTCTTTTCATGTATTTTCTTGTATTTGGGAGCTTTTTCTTTTTGATGAATTGACTCCTATTATTGTGGAATATCTCTGGCTCTGACTCCTCATGAAGTCTACTTTGATATTTTCATAGCCAAACCAGCTTTCTTGTGCTTCGTGTTTGCATAGCATATCTTTTAAAACCCCACCCCCACATGGATGGGGGTTTAAAAAATCTAGTCCAACAACCTCTGACTTTTATTTGGCATGGTTATAGTCCATTCTATTTTTTGTTCTTTTAGTCCACTTGACTTCAATGAATTTATTGATAAGTTTGAGTTTAAGTTAATGTTAATTTTTTTTTCTATCAGTCTGGTCTGTTCTGTTAGTCTTTCTGGTTTTTTTTTCTTTCCTGTCACTTTTATGATGATTAAGTGTTTTTACTACGCCATTTTATCTCTGTTGACTTTATATTATCTTTTGTGTAATTTTTTTGTTTTAGTGATTTCTCTAGAGATCTCAGCATGCATGTTTAACTTATCTCAGTACCTTCAGAAATTATGCTTGTCCATTGCATGGTAGGAATCTCCAGTTGTCTCCTATCCCTTACGCTGTTATTATTTTTATTTTAATTTGTCAATAGTCTTTTGTCTCACTGTTTAAGAAATGCATTTACAACAATCACTTTAGATGTAAAGTATTTTAATGAGAAACAGTGCTATTTGATATATAGTGATAATTGACTTAAATATTCAAATTTGTATTATAACCCTGGCAGAGGAATTGTGGGAAGACTTATTGGAAGCGCTGTCTAGGCCAGGCACAGTAGCTCACACCATAATCCCAACACTTTGGGAGGCCTAGGCAGGAGGATTGCTTGAGGCCAGGAGTTCGAAGCCAACCTAGGCAACATGGTGAGACCCTGCCTCTATTAAAAAATATTTAAAAATTAGCTGGGCATGGTGGTACACGCCTGTAGTTTTGGCTGCTCGGGAGACTGAGGCAGGAGTTCAAGGCTGCAGTGAGCTATGATTTGTGATTGTGCCACTGCACTCCAGCCTAGGCAACAGAGTGAGACTATGTCTCTTAAAAAAAAAAAAAAGCAGTGTTGTTTAGTTATGCCTAAATGAAATCTCCTAAGATAGCCAAGAATCGGGCCAAACACAGTGGTGGAGAGATACAGGGGTAAGATAGGCATACTCATGTCTCAGCTATTACAGGTGGAAAACAAAGGCATAAGTTTCCACCTGGAGCAGGAATTCTGCACTTGGACTTTCTGAGGAGCATGTGGAATTCATGGTGAAAGGCTCACTGAAGCTCACAAGGCTGATAATTAAGAGCACAGGTCCAGGCAGGTGCCCTTGTGGCTCTAAACTTACATTACTTCACTGTGGGGTTCTGCCTTGCAGGGGCCACTGTGATGTGTAGGAACATTTTTGTTTGGCACAACTGGGTGAGGGGGTGGGCAACGTGCCCCTGGCATTGAGTGGGTGGAGGCCAGGGATGCTGTTCAGCCTCCAACAGCAGCTAGCACAGCCCCCCAATCCCCCAAAGAACGAGCTGGTCAGGTCAGTAGTGCTGAGATTGAGAAACGCCGATTTAGACAGGAGTACGATGTTAAATTTATTTAGCATAAAAGCAATTATTTACAGTAGACGATAACAAAATAAAGATTTTTTGATGAAAGACTCATTGAGTAATATGTCTGTTTTTCTTTATTTTTGTCTCACTGAATAAGGACTTTCGTTTATTTTATTTATTTATTTATTTATTTATTTATTTATTTATTTATTTTGTCATATTGAGACAGGATCTCGCTCTGTCACCCAGGCTGGAGTGCCATGATACATGGCTCACTACAGCCTCAAATTCCTGGGCTGAAGTGATCCTCCTGCCTCAGTCTCCCAAGTAGCTGGAACTACAGGTATGCACCACCATGCCCAGCTAATTTTAAAATTTTGTTATAGAGGCAGGGTCTTGTCATGTTGACCAGCCTGATCTTGAACTCCTGGCCTCAAGCAATCCTCTTGCCTCAGCCTCCCAGAGCACTGGAATTACAGGTGTGAACCACCACACCCAGCACACTTATGTTTATAATAATAGATTATTCATAATTATTGTAGACATTTCAACAGTTAATAAATATAATTCTTTTGAATTTCTGGAAAGTTTTTCTTAGGTGTTGAAGAAAACCCAAAGCAATGTAATTTACAAGTAAGTAAGCCTAGTCTCCGTTTACAACTTGCTGATTTGGAACTTTTTTAGGTTTCTGACATAGAAGAGCTTACCCCTCCAGAGCATCTTTCTGATCTTCCACCATTTTCAAGGTGTTTAATAGGAATAATAATAAAGTCTTCGAATGTGGTCAGGTAATCACTTTCTCTTTAACTGTCCTGAAACACTCATCGTGGCTGTAAGCTCTTAGCAGCTTTTGTTCTATTCCTTTTACTCTCAAGTTTTTCAAAGCTACATTCTTTTCTGTGAGAAAAATGTTTCATATAATTTTTTCTCTATTTTATCAGTAATTAGAAATATTTACATTAAACTTACACAGAGAAAAATTCTAACTTTCTCTAAAGAATATTCATCTAAATAGTCTCTGGTTAGTTATGCTTCTCATAAGTTAAATTCAGTTAAGGGAGAACATAGAATGTTAATGTTTAGTAAAATACTTCTTACCAAGTGTGCTTTCAAAACACTTGACAAGGTTAAATACCAGTGCCATTTTCGTTGAACACGCAGCTGCTACTCATTTTCCAGTCCATATGTCACTTGATCAGAATTGCAGGGTTTGCTGTGGTGCATGCAGGGCTGACAGGTTACAGAGGGAATTGCTTTGCAGATGTCTGGTACCTGTCGAATTTTAATAGCAGATACATTCGATGAAAACTTTTAAAAGCACCGTCTTTAGCAGCTATGAGTCATCTTTTAACAACTTATTAAATCTTTTTTGTGTGCACTGAGGGTATACAGAGTAGCCTTTTTCACTCAGCACGGCATCCCTGTTCCCAGCAGCGTCCTCTGATTTTAATGTCTCACTGTACAATCTGGCACACTCTCCATGAAAAGCATGGGGTGAGTTCAGTCAGCTTCCCATGTCCCCTGCAAACTGGGGTTTGTGGTTGTGGTTGAACCTTGGCTGTACTTCTTCTGTTATAATGTATTAGGGTCTACATGATACAGTAATTTTGATGTTTGTTGATTTTTTTGCAGGTCATTTTTGGATGAATTAAAGGCTTGTGTGGCTTCTAATGATATTGAAGGCATTGTGTGCCTCACGGCTGCTGTGCATATTATCCTGGTTATTAATGCAGGTTGGTTACATTCCCCTCCATCATCTGGAAGGTGGCTGGTGCACCTCACAGGTGCTGTCATGGGATGCTGGGGATCAGCCCCTGCACTCGGCTACTCCTGGCCGGCTCAGGTGTCCCCCAGCCTTTCCACTCCCTGCCTTCTCATGTGCTGGACACAGTGCTGTCCACCTGGGCTTCCTCTCCTTAGCCCACCCTGCATCTGTTTTTATATCAGCTTGCTCACTCTTCAGTGGTGGAGGTCCTGTTCATTTTCACCTTTTGCCACTAGGCCTGTTTAAGTGTTCCTCTGTGTGCCTCAGCATTGAATTTCTGTTGATTTGATGTGTTACCTGTATCTTAAAATCTGAATTTATTTTGGTTGATGATGGATATTTTGGTGTTAATATTTGATCTATCTACTATTTCTCATAAGCCTTAGCCTTGCCTATTCTGAATATCCCAACCAGTTCAAGTAGTACTGGGAAAATAATTGGAGATATGTATAAGATGCTTAGCTCAGTATAAAATGTAGTAACATCCCTGCAGGGTGACTGCCTTTACCTTTCTGTATTATTTGCTCAGTTTTACTAATGTTGACATTATTTTCAAAGATGATACATTGTAGATAGGGAGTGCTCCTATTGAAACATACTCTCCCTGTAAGCCTAAATGGATAGGATATCTGCAGATTGATAAGAATACTCCTTAACTAGTTTGACCCAGGTTGGGCATAAGAAAAGACTTCCCTCAGGGACTCCCCTGCATTGAGATCACCACCAGGAGGATGTTGAGGATGGATGTTGGATGCTGCCAGGTGCCTTGCCCTTAATACATTCTTAACTACCTGTGATAGTTAAACAGGGGAAGGACTCTGAAACAGGAGTGGTTTGCTGGCATGGACATAATCCTTCCTCTCATGGCTTCATGGGGTGAGGTCCATTTGAAGTCTTCTTCCCAGTAAACGTTTGTTTGATCTTTACAACATCCCTATAGAAGGGAGAATTACTATTCCGCAGGTCACCTCAAAGGGAAGGATAGGGAGGCCCAGCTTAGGGAAGTTGTACCACATGTGTAGCAGAGTGTTTGTCTTTGTGTAGTGATGTTAAAATCTTTTCTGTCTTTTAATATAATTTTCCCAGGTAAACATAAAAGCTCAAAAGTGAGGGAGGTTGCAGCCACTGTTCACAGAAAACTAAAGACATTCATGGAAATTACTTTGGAAGAGGACAGCATTGAAAGGTAAAGCAGAAATATTCACCAGATGTGATCATCTAAAACTGCTCATTCTTCTTTGGGTCTGCATGAGGTTGTGTTTTCATTTCTGCTGCTTACACCCAGGTGGTTAGGAGACTGGGGACTGTAAGGAGAGAAACGTTTCTGTTGGCAAAGACCTTTAGCTTATGTTTAATTTACTTACTAATTCTGTCTTCAAAAACAAAACAAAACTGTCATTTGCAAAATTCTACTGTAGAAAAGTGAGGGCATACAAACTTATTTTATTTGGTTTTAAAATCAGACATTGTTTTTGGTGGTTGCTGCATTATTGAAACCATGGGCGTTTCCCAAGAATAGACATCTAGCGGACAAATACCCACATGGGGATGGGCGGTCCCTCCAGAGCCTCTGAGATGTGTGTAATTTCCCCCTTGCTGGACAGCCCATTGCTACGCACAGCCTGCAGGCTACCAGTGTATTCGTAGGGCTGCTTTCCAGCTGGGTGTTTTTGCTGCTGTGTGCTGTTTGGTATGCACTGCATTTTACTATAGACTCGGTTTTGAATTGTGTTTGACTTTTAGATCAACCACAAAGAATTTTTTCTTGCTATTTTATGAGCTAAATAGGTGAAGCGTTGTAAAGCTCTGCACTAGGAAATTCACCTTTGCCTGGGAAACAAACCACTCTGCATAGCTACTTCCTCTGGAGAAAGGTTTTCCAAATCAGAAACTGCTAATTTGTGAATAAACTTCCAAAGTGTGGTTTTTTATAGACTGTCAGCCTGTTCTATAGACACAATACACTTAATGCTCACTTCACTAGAAAATTTGGTTTGTAGGCTGGGCACGGTAACTCACGCCTGTAATCCAGGAGTTCGAGACCAGCCTGGCCAACATGGTAAAACCCCATCTCTACTAAAAATACAAAAATTAGGCTGGGCACGGTGACTCATGCCTATAGTCTCAGCACTTTGGGAGGCCAAGGCAGGCAGATCTCTTGAGGCTAGGAGTTTGAGAACAGCCTGGCCAACATGGTGAAACCCTGTGTCTACTAAAAATACAAAAATTAGCTGGGCATGGTGGCAGGTGCCTGTAATTCCAGCTACTTGGGAGGCTGAAGCAGAAGAATTGCTTGAACCTGGGAGGTGGAGGTTGCAGTGAGCTGAGATTGCGCCACTGCACTCTAGCCTGGGCAACAGAGCAAGAGTCCGTCTTGAAAAAAATAAATCAAAATAAAAAATAAAAATAAAATAATTAGCCGGGTGTGGTGGCACACTTCTGTAATCCCAGCTACTCTGGAAGCTGGAGAGCTTAGTTAGCCTGGCTAGAGGTTTATCAATTTTTATTGATATTTTCAGAGAACTAGCTTTTGGTTTCTGTTTTTTTCTGTTGATTTCTTACTTTCAAGTATATTAATTTATGCTCTAGATTTTACTGTTTCTGTTTTTCTTACTTAGGATTTAATTTGCTCTTCTTTTTCTGTTTTCCGAAGGTGGAAGTTTAGATGATTGATTTTAGATTTTTCTTCTTTTCTAATATGTACTTTCAGTGCTATAAATTTTCCTCTAAGCACTGCTTCATCCCGCATTAAAAAACTTTTTTTTCTATTTCTCTTTTTGTCCTTTTTCTTCCCATCAGTTTTTCTTTTGTTTTGTTTTTTGTTTTGAGATGGAGTCTTGCTTTGTCACCCAGGCTGGAGTGTAGTGGCACCATCACAGCTTTAACCTCCCAGGCTCAAGCGATTCTCCCATCTCAGCCTCCCAAGTAGCTAGAACTACAGAAGTGTGCCACCACGCACAGCTGATGAAAAGTTTTTTTGCAGAGGTGGGGTCTCACTATGTTTGCCCAAGCTGTCCTTGAACTCCTGGGCTCAAACAATCCTCCTGCGGCCTCTTGAAGTTCTGAGATTACCAGTGTGAGCCACCATGTTTGGCCTTTCCATCATTCTTGCTTTCATTTTATTCATCTCACAAATTTTTGATAAACTGTGCTGTCATTTTTATTTAGTTCAAAATATTTTTAAATTTCTCTTGTGATTTCCTCTTTGACCTATTTAGTTGCATTGTTTAATCTCCAAGTGTTTGGGGATTTTTCCAGCTTTCTGTTATTGATTTCTGTTTTAATTCCATTGTAGCCTGAGAGCAGACATTGTATTATTTCTGTTCTTTTAAATTCGTGGAGGTGTGTCTTACGGCTCAGAATGTGTTCTCTCTTGGTGAGTGTTCCATGTGAGCATGAGGAGAATGTGTATTCTACTGTTGCTGGATGAAGTAGTCCGTAGATGTCCATTATATCCAATTGACAATGTTGTTGGGCTGAACTATGTCCTTCCTAATTTTCTACCTATTGGATCTGATAGAGGGTGTTATAGTCTCCAACTATAATAATTGACTTATCTATTACTTTTTGCAGTTCTGTCAGTTTTTGCCTCACGTAGTTTGATGCTCTGTTGTTAGGCCCACACATTGATGATTGTTACCGTCTTTTCATTATGTAATGCTCTTCTTTATCTCTGATAGTTCTTCTTACTGTGAATTCTGCTCTGCCTGAAATTAATACTACTACTCCTGCTTTGTTTTGGTTAGAATGAGCAGGGTATATCTTTTTCCATTCATTTCCTTTTTTTTTTTTTTTTTTTTTTTTTTTCAAGATATGAGGACTCGCTATGTTGCCCAGGCTGAGCTCTAACTCCTGAACTCCTGGGCTCAATCTGTCCTTCTGCCTCAGTCTCTCAATTGGCTAGGACTGCAGGCACACACCACCAGACCCAGCTAATGTAATTTTTATCTATATGTGTCTTTATATTTAAAGTGGTTTTTTAATAGACAGTATATAAATGGGTCATGTTTTTTGATCTTCTCTGACAATCTGTCTTAAAATTGGTGCATATATACCATATTCAAAGTGATTATTGATATAGTTGGATTAATATCCACCATATTTGTTATTGTCTTCTATTTGTTCCCCTTGTTATTTGTTCCTATTTCTGTCTTCCACTCCTTTTCTTTTGTGGTTTTAACTGAACATTTTATGATGCCGTTTTCTTTCCTAGCATATCAGTTATACTTTTTTTTTTTAACCTTTCTTAGTGGTTGCTTTACAGTTGGAATTTTTATTTGTTTTTATCTTTCTTAGTGGTTGCTTTAGAGTTGGAGTTTTCATTTATAACTAATCCACGTTTGCTTTCAGATGACACTATGCCACTTTACAGGTAGGGTGAGTACCCTATAATAACAAAATAATCCTAATCCTTGCCTCTCGTTCCTTATATCGTTGCTGTCATTCATTTTGCTTAGGTATAAGCAGACATAAGCATACATAATTGAATATATTGTTGCTATTATTATTTTGAACAAACTACATCTTAGGTCATTCAAGAATAAGAAAAATAAAAGTTTTTATTTACCTTCACTTACTCCTTCTTTGATGCTTCTCCTTTGTTTGTGTTGATCCAAATTCTGACCTATATTCTTTTCCTTCCCTCCAGAGAACTTCTTTTAATGCTTCTTTCAAGTCATGTCTACTGGCAACAAATTCTCTTAATTTTGGTTTGTCAGAGAGTCTTTTACTTCTACTTTATTTCTTTGCAGGGATAATGTTATGTAGTGTATAATTCTAGGTTGATCAATTTTTTTCTCTCTGTACTTTATTTAATTTATTATTATTATTTTTTGAGACAGAGTCTTGCTCTGTTGCCTAGGGTGGAACGCAGTGGTGTGATCTCAGCTCACTGCAACCTCCGCCTCCTAAGTTCAAACGATTCTTGTACCTCAGCCTGCTGAGTAGCTGGTATTACAGGCATGTTGCCACCACACCCAGCTAATTTTTGTATTAGTGGAGACAGGGTTTCATCATGTTGCCCAGGCTGGTCTCAAATTCTTGATCTCAAGTGGTGTACTCGCCTCAGCCTCCCAAATTGCTGGGATTACAATGGTGAGCCCCCGTGCCTGGCTACTCTCTGTACTTTAAACATTTCCCTATACTCTCTTCTTGGCTCATGTGGTATCTGAGAAATAGGATATAATTCTTTTTTTGCTCCTCAGTAGATAAGGTGTATTTTTCCCTATCTGGTTTCTTTCAATACTTTTTCTTTGTTTGATTTTTCTGTAGGTTGAATATGATATGCCTAGGTGTAGTTTTCTTTTTTTCTTTCTTTTTTTTTTTTGGCGTTTATTCTATTCAGTATTCTCTGAGCTTCCTGGATAAATTCTCAGTTATTATTGTCTGAAATATTTCTTCTGTTCCTTTCTCTCTTCTGAAATTCTTATTACACATGTTAACACCTTTTACAATTGTCTCACAGTTCTTGGATAGTTCGTTCTATCAAAACAGCCGCATTTTTGAATTGTTTGCTAATATTTTATTTGAGAATGTTTGCATTAGGTTTGAAATAAGATTAAATAGTTGTTGGTTGTTTTGTTTTGTAGTGTTTTGTTTTTGTTTTTTCGGTAGGACCTCTACCAGTTTTGCTCTCAGCATTAGTTGGTAACTTCTCCCTTTTCAGTGTTGTGGAACAGTTTAAATTACATCTGATGCTGTGGAACAACATACCCCCAGAAATCTGGGATGACTTTTCCCTATTTCTTTTATATTAGTAGTTGGATCTGATTTCCTGTTACTGCTGAGTAAATTTTGGTAATTTACAATTTCTTGCATTGGTCTAGATTTTTAAATTTATTAACAAAATGGCTTGTGGTTTGTCTTTGTTTATTAATTTTAATATAATAGAATTTACTCATTGAGATATACATATGGAAAAGAATGTAAATAATATGTGTACCACTGAATTAATTGTCATAAAATGCAGTCACAGGCCAGGTGCGGTGGTTTACATCTGTAATCCCAGCACTTTGGGAGGCCAAGGCAGGTGAATTGCTTGAGTCTAGGAGTTTGCAACCAGCCTGGACAATGTGGCAAAACCCTGTCTCTACAAAAAATACAAAAATTAGTTGGGCATTGTGGCACGCACCTGTGGTCCCAGCTACTCAAGAGGCTGAGGTGGGAGGATCACTTGAGCCCAGGAGGTTGAGGCGGCAGTGAGCCGAGATCACGTCACTGCATTCCAGCCTGGGTGACAGAGTGAGACTCTGTCTTAAAAAAAAAAATTCAGTCACCACCTAAAGCAAGGATACACCTCCTGAACATGGCCCCTCTCTCCCTGTTTGAAGGTATCAGCCCACCCCAACACCTCAGTATAATTTTGGGCATTGTCCAGATGAAGAGCAAAGTGTGTGTGGTTTTATACTTGATATGATGTTTATGTTTACTGTGGCTTTTAACACCATTTCTTTTTTTTAACACCATTTTGTCTTTTTTTTATTGTATGTCTGAGACTGGCTCTGTGGCTCACACATAGCATTTGTGAGTGCTTGTGCCAAAAGTGTGTGTTTTAGAGAGGTGGAGTGCCACCTGATCAGTTCACGTTCGTTTATTGTGTTACCTCAAATTTTCTATGTATTTACTGATTTTTTGTTACTTATTCTACAGAGACTTGTGTTAAATTTCTCATTATGCTTGTGAATTTGTCCAAGTATCCTATTTAGGGCTGCTTTTACATTATATATTTTATGGTCCTGTTATTAGGTGCATGTAAGTTTAGAACTGCTGTATGTTCTTAATTGACCCTTTTATTTTAATAAAGGGTCTCTCTTTAGTCCACTTTGTCAGGTACTGAGATAACAATGTTGGCTGGGCATGGTGGCTTGCGTCTGTAATCCCAACACTATGGGAGGCTAAGGTGGGTGGATTGCTTGAGCTCAGGGGTTCAAGACCAGTTTGAGCAACACAGTGACACCTCATCTCTACAAAAAATACAAATATTAGACAGGTGTGGTGGCATGTGCCTATAGTCCCGGCTACATGGACAGCTGAGGTGGGAGGATTGCTTGAGGTGGAGTTTGCAGTGGGTCGAGATTGCGCCACCGCACTCCAGTCTTGGCAACAGAGCAAGACTTGTCTCAAAATCAAACAAACAAAAAACAATGTTTTTCTGTGTGTTTGTCAGGTTCCAGGAGGAGACCAAAACCACGCAGTGATTCGGATAGGGAAAGCTCAGTGTCAGGGATTTTTTTGTTTGTTTTTGAGACAGAGTCTCCCTGTGTTATCCAGGCTGTAGTGCAGTGGTGTGATCTTGGCTCACTGCAACCTTTGCCTCCCAGGTTCAAGTAATTCTTGTGCATCAGCCTCCCGAGTAGCTGGGATTACAGGCATGCACCACCACACCCGGCTAATTTTTGTATTTTTAGTAGAGACGGAGTTTCACCATGTTGGCCAGGCTGGTCTGGAACTCCTGGCCTCAAGTGATCCGCATGCCTCGGCCTCTCAAAGTGCTGGGATTACAGGGGTGAGCCACCGTGCCCAGCCAAGTGTCAGGGATTTTTATAGGGAGTTGGCATGATGGGTTATTGGCTAGTGAGAGTTAAAGAGAACTCTAGAGAATACAGGAGTAGCAGATGAAGAGAACACCTCCAACACCTCCAACCCTAGGTGAGCACCGCCAAGGAAGGAGCCCCCCAACCCCGACAGGGAGACCTGGCTTCCTACATGGAAGAAATTGCTAGCGGCCTTCTGTGGGACCTGAGGACATCCACTCACCTGGGTGGGTGGTGGGCGGGGGGGATGTGGAGCCATCCCAGGGAAGGTGCTGGGGGAGCTGCTGGAGCCAGAGCTGGAAAGCCTGCTCTCTTGAGTCCTGCAGGCTCCTGTGTATGGCTCGGATCGGGTGGGGGCTTGTGGGGGTAGTTGTCTGATGTGCTGCTTGTGCTGTCAGAGTCTGCTGGAGAAAGGGGGGCCTTACAGAAACCTGGAGAAAGTCCCCTCCTTCCCCAGTGACCTTCCAGCACCCCATGGTGATGGGACGTTGAACTGGGCACTAAAGCAGGTGGGTGGGTTTGGGCTCCTAGCGACTGAGTGAATGAAATGCATTCAGTTATGTACTTTATTCTAAAAATGATTGAGTGTCCACTATGCTAGTTTTAATCAGTTTAGACTTTGCAACTATATATTTTAAGAAGAAACTCTCTCAGCACTTTGGGAGGCCGAGGCAGGTGGATCACGAGGTCAGGAGATTGAGACCATCCTGGCTAACATGGTGAAACCCCATCGCTACTAAAAATATAAAAAATTAGCTGGGCGTGGTGGCAGGCACCTGTAGTCCCAGCTACTCAGGAGGCTGAGGCAGGAGAATGGCGTGAACCCGGGAGGCGGAGCTTGCAGTGAGCCAAGATCGTGCCACTGCACTCCAGCCTGGGTGACAGAGTGAGACTCCATCTCAAGAAAAAAAAAAAAAAGAAGAAGAAGAAGAAACCCAATAGACTATTGGCCTTAGGAGCTTGTTTTTAGGGCAGTGGTCTGATTTGGGGATGACAGAGGAGCACTTGTGCATTTCAGAAAATAAGTGGCAATGATGTAAGTGGTTCATCAGACACAAATATTAAACAGGATGACCAGAGTTACCAACTGTAAGAATGTTAAATTGTTTTCACGGGATGTAGTAACAACCTCAAAAGTCCAAGCATTTTTCTTTATTAGAAATAATGTTGGCCGGGCGCAGTGGCTCACGCCTGTAATCCCAGCACTTTGGGAGACTGAGGCGGGCGGATCACCTGAGGTCGGGAGTTCAAGACCAGCCTGACCAACATGGAGAAACCCCGTCTCTACTAAAAGTACAAAAATTAGCTAGGTATGGTGGCACATATCTGTAATCTCAGCTACTTGGGAGGCTGAGGCAGCAGAATCACTTGAACCCGGAAGGCGGAGGTTGCGGTGAACCCAGATCGAGCCATTGTACTCCAGCCTGGGCATTAAGAGTGAAACTCCATCTCAAAAAAAAAAAAAAAAAAAAGGAAATAATGTTGCCAAGGAAGGTTTATTTGGATATAGAATAGTGTATACTATTCTGAAGATGAAAGGGAAGAGGAACGTTGGTTTCTTACTAGGAATGCCTTCCATTTCCACTTACACTTAGTTTCGGGCTAACTACTTGAACTGTGTTAGTTACATTGAGAGAAGAAAAGACCTGAGAAATTCAGAACTTACAATGTGGAAAAGGACATGAACAGAACACTGGGCATGGAGCATTTTGTTTCTCCATTATTCACCTGCATGCCATCCTCTCTACTAAGCTGATACACAGATGAAAAAAAGAGCTCCTCCCTTTAAGAAGGAAATATCCTAGAAAATAAATAGGTCGGGACTGTGAAATACTGGCTTCTTATTAAATATGCAAGAAGCAAACTGTAGAGAAACCAGTGTCTGCAAAAATCAATCTGACAAATTGATGAAACAAGAAAAATCAATCCAATGGAAGATAAACAATTAAGATTTAAGACTGTATTTTAAAATATTATTGACTTAATGTTGGACTAGAGACATTAAAGCAAGTAAACATCTTTAAGAATCTGGGAACCCCTTGCTCCAATTAATGTTTTAGGCAGTGGAGCTTGATTTAAAAGTGCACGTTTTCTTAACAACTAATCTAGTTTTCAGGGCTAGTATTCTGTTGACTGGTCTTTTGGGTGCTTAATAAAAATCGGCATCTCATTGCATTTTAATTGGCTCATCCTGTATAGCATATTGTAAACTGGACATTTTTTGAGGAGAAACAACATGCATTTGCCAATGCACTGGTGCATTTAAATGTCAAGTATGTTAAATTTATTGCTTTCATAAATAGTATCAAGATAGTAATAAATTTGTAATTTGAAATAAATTACAAATATAAATAATATATTTCTTAAGGTTTGTGTTACCTCATGAATTTTCTCCACTAATCATATTACAAGCAAATGACTTGCCAATATTAATTGTGCCTCTACTTGCAGGCAACTTTAATAGTACAATAATGTAGGTGCCAACATTAAACCTTGAAGGGAAAGAGTACTCCCTGAAAAAGTGGCCTCTCTTTTGTTATCAGGTATTGATAAATGAATATCAATTCTTTTTATTCCGCTTTAATTTTAACAGTCTTTTTTTTAAACGAATTTGAGGCTGGATGCTTTTTATAGCTTATTTAGTGGTATGCTTCTATCATCCATACCCAATGAACTTGGTGTGGATAATTTAAAAGTATTCATATATAAAACCACCCTTTAATAAATACAGACACTGTCCTTTTATCTTATTGTTTTTCTCAGAAAATTGATTCTGCTGTGTTTCTTGTGGCTGTGATCACCAACATGTGATCCTAACCTGACACAGACAGAAGGAAAGGTGGCGAAGTTTTGAGTCCTGGTGTTTGACACATTTTACAGATGTTAGTGCTGAGGGGACTTGCACATCGTCTGGTCTGCGTGTCTTGTTACACATCAGGAGAACCCTGGCCCAGGGAGCTTTTCTTCTAAGCTTTTTGTCACTGTCCCTTCCAACTTTAAAATTCCTTCATTTTGTTTTCTTCATTTGTTCTTTAGTAGTTCTTATTTCTCTGGTTTACATAGTGTATTCAGTTCTTTCTTCAGGTAATAGAAGAAAGAGTAAATTTGAAGTATGTGGAATATCTTTTTAGTGCTGCAGTAGTGTTCCAGCAGCAGGAGAAAAATGGCCTGGGTCCCAGCTGAGTGATCACGGGCAGTCTGCTTTACCACTTCTGCCTCAGTTAGCTCATCTGTTAAAGGAGAACGATAAAGAGTCATACTTGTTGCCAGTCTAGACTTAGGTCAGTGTGAGTAGCTCTTTACTACCTGGTAAATGAGAACACTTGGCCCTGCGTGTCCATGGGTTCCACGTTCGTAAATGCAACCAACCACAGTTTGACAATATTTGGGACAAAAATGGATGGTTGCGCCTGTACTGAATATGAACAGACTTTTCCTTGTCATTATTCCCTAATCTAATATAACAGTATAGTATAAACAATATAGTATATAGTATAACAACTATTAGTGTAGTGTAACAATATAGACGATATAGTATATAGACAATATAGTATAACAATTATTACCATAGCATTTACCTTGTATTAGGTATTATAAGTAGTCTAGAGATGATTTAAAGCATACAGGAGGATGTGGGTGGACTGTATGCAAACACTACACCAGGGACTTGAACATCTGTGGATTTTAGTATCTGGAGGGGTCCTGGAACACATCTCCCACAAATAGTGAGGGTTAACTGTGCTTTTAACCTAACATTTTTCTCTAAAGTATTTTTAAATTCATGTTCACTTAAGGAGACAATATTATTTTTGAGTAATTAAAAATTAATTTTGGGCCAGGTATGGTGTCTGTAATCCCAACACTTTGGGAGGCTGAGGCAGGCAGATTGCTTAAGCCGAGTTCATGACCAGACTTGGTAAAACCCCATCTCTACAAAAAATACAAAAAAATCAGCTGGGTGTGGTGGTGTGCACCATAGTCCCAGCTACTTGGGAGGGTGAGCTGGGAGGATTGCTTGAGCCCGAGAGGTCAAGGCTGCAGTGAGCTGTGATCTCACTGCTGCACTTCAGCCTGGGTGACAGAGCATGACCCTGTCTCAAAAAAAAAAAAATTTTAGATTTTGGAGGGTTCATGACTTCCTGGGCCCTGTTCCCCTCTGTCTTGACTCTGGCTGCACTGCTGCTGAGCCAAGCAGTTGCTGGGCTGACAGGTGGGCGGAACCTGGGCTGTGGACAGAGAGCACTCTCTTCTCCTTGGGTGACTCAGGGAATGGGCAGGAGACCCTGAGGCAGTAGGTCCAGTAGAGTCCCAGTGAGGCTGGGAGAGGGAAGGAGCTGTGGGGCACCCAGAGTCTCCTGTGTCGCTGCATGGTGGCCTCCACATAGCGGTGCCCTCACCCCTAGTTCATCACAGGCAGAAATAACCACACAGAGGGTGGCCCAGGCATTTCCAGGGTGATAGTGGTGGGTGAGTAATAAGAGTCTTTGAGGAAGAGTCATCTGTAACCCCAAAAGGACAGTCTAGAGCTAACGTGTCACAGACACACTGCAGAGATGGTCCCTGTTGATAGTCAAATTCCAGAAAGGTCAATTTGGAGAGATGTCTCAGAACATAGAACATAAATACTCACGAGGAGAGGTCATGAGGATGGGGATAGACTTGGGGGAAAAGGCCCGAGAGACCTAATATCAAGGAGAAGCAGTGATTCAACAACGATAGGATGAAATTCCCCAGAGCTAAAGAAATATATGCAGATTCCCTTTTTTCTTTCACTAAATTCTGGATTGATGGAAAAAAAAAACCATGGCTAAATAATTATAGATAAAATTCCTAAATTCCAGGAATAAAGAGAAAATCTTAAAATTTTTCTAGATTCATGCAGGCCAATACAGTGAAACCTGGTGAGTCTAAGCTGAGTGTGGCCCTCATATAAAGTGCATGCAGGTTTTGAAGACAGTATGGAAAAGAGAATGTGAACTATGTCATAAATAATTTCATATTGATTACAAGTGGAAGCATTTTGGATATATTGGGTTAAATGAAATATATTAAGATGAATTTTGCTTAAAAAATAAAAAGAAACAAGGTCTTGATCCATTGTACTCTGACCTCTTTCAATGTGATTACTGGAAAATGTAAAATAACGCATGTGACTGGCACTGACATTACAGGGGCTGTGGTAGACAGCAGTCTGTCTCTAAAGGTGGAGACCGGGTAGACATGAGTCTCACTTGCATTGCTGAACACAGGAAGACAATAGGATTGTAAGAGTTTTAAATCTTGCTGAGATTCATTTGGAGTGAAAGGTAGATATTCATGTCCAGGAGGAATTCAGAGATGAGCTTTTCTGTATTGCGTCTCTGAGGAGACTACTTTGGAGTGCACTGCAATCAAACAAGCATGCATTGGAACCATGTAGGAGTTGTGGGACAGTAAAAAAGGGAAGTCATGGTGAGCCATGCACTTTGTAAATATGTGTATTTAAAGGAACGGTGATATGCTACCTGTCTAATAATGATTCTTAAAATAGGCACACTGCCAGGGAAGTGAGGACGACGTCTGGCAAGGAAAGTACTCAGTGATCTCAGCCAAAGCCGCGGCCTAGGTGGGGCTGGGGAGGACGTGAAGAGGAAGAGTCTCGCCTTGAGGGACAGGGATGCAGGGCAGGGGAGTGGGAAGGTGAGGTTTTTCTAAAGGCCTCAGGTTATTAGAGGTAGTAGGTAAATGTCATGGTAGTAGAGTGTCTTGGTAGGTCACATAGTTTTTATTTATCTTGTTTTCTTGTGTAATAGAGAAATAGGCTCAGAACTGTGGGTGCTGGAAAGGAAGAGCACACGTCCTATTTGCTCACCAGCATAGCACACTGCCCAGTGAGCACGTTTCATTGCCTGGCAGTGCTTGGTGTCCACCGTCAACCCAAGCCTGCGGTCCAGTGCCGTGTGTCCTGACTCCTGTGGGGATTCTGACTCCATTTTACATAAGAGAAACAATGAAACGTCTATAGATTATTTCAACTTTGTTTTTAAATGCACGGTTGCAAACCATTTTTAGATTATATTTTTGAAAATGTACATTTGGATAATTTGGTCACTTTTTTCTGTAGCTAAATATTTCTTTATTTGTGTTTCAGATTTCTCTATGAATCATCATCAAGAACTCTGGGAGAACTTCTGAATTCATAACCAAGGCAACATCTCCAGACACGTAAAAATAGGGAAAAGGGATTCAAAATGAAATGCCGGTGTATTTTCCTATTGTTTTTAATGTTAATAACCCATATAATAGGGAGAGGGTGGGGTTTTTTTGTGGGAGTGTTGGAAGGTGGGGGTTATGGAGTAGATAACTCAAAACTTCTTCAATTTTGCCTAGTGCCTGCGTAAATAATATATTTAATATGAAGGACTCCAGGTATGAATGGTGTAGAAATCCATGATTCCAAGAAAAAACACTTTTCTAGCAAACCTGGTTGTTTTTAAAATGACTTTTATATATGTAATATTGCTTGGAAACTATGAGTAATAAAGCAATGACAACATCCATTTGTTTATTTGAAAATATTAAGGGCCGGGTGCAGTGGCACACGCCTGTAATCCCAGCACTTTGGGAGGCTGAGGCAGGCAGATCATTTGAGGTCAGGAGTTCAAGACCAGCCTAGACAACATGGTGAAACCCTGTCTCTACTAAAAATACAAAATTAGCTGGGTGTGGTGGCGAATGCCTGTAATCCCATCTACTCAGGAAGCAGAGGTTGCAGTGAGCTGACATCGCGTCACTGCACCCCAGCCTGGGCGACAGAGCAAGACTCCGTCTCAAAAAAAAAAGGAGAAAGTATTAAAATCCACCTTTATGGCCAGGAGTGAGGTGCTGTGATACTCCCTGAGTGGAGGGCCCAGGGCAGGGCCCACAGCAGTCTCCGGGTCCAACCTTCATGTTGCCTCTATGGGTATTGGGATGGGTCCTGTGGCTGTGAATGTGAGCAGCACAGACACCAAGTAGCTCAGCCTAAAGGCAAACCACTGTTACTCTGGTCTTTTCTTTCTGAGAGCTGTTCTGGTAGCAGTGGTGCTGACAGCCTCCTAAGCCACCCTGACCTCTCGCCTACCTGGTGGATGCCAGTTGTTTCATGGCCCCATGCTCCTGGCACTCTTAGTCAAAGATTCTGTGTCACGGTTGATCCTGTGGGCCCTCGTGGACCACCTCATGGTTGGAAATTAGTGCAGCTTAAATTTCGTGCTTATTCTGTCCTCAGCCCCTGAGCAAAAAAGTAAAGAAATGCCAGTGTTTCTGTGCCTGTATTTCTCTAAGAGGGTACAAGAAGTGGACTACTTACTGTAGTTATGAGCATTCAGGGTAAGATTTTGCCAAGGGATCTGAGAAATGGAAGGTGGGGAGTGGAATAATATTACAGCTTAATTCAGATAATTTTGAAAATATGACTTTCTAGACATCTTGGCTGACTAAACCATATTCTGAATTAGTGAGTGACATTGATAACGGAAATACAGTTCTATCAGATAGAGTCATTTATTTGGAAGGGTTTGTGCAAATCTAAGACTGGCGATTGAGTATGTGAGGGAGAGATTGCTGGTCTCTCCCCTGTTATTCATTCTCCTCTTTTTCCCCAGAAATACTATCTCTGATTTTGTCTCTGGGTACATGCCCCTCCTGAATAAAGACCACATTCACCAGCATTGCTTGCACCTACATGTGGGCATGTGTCCAGGTGCTTCCAGTAAGATAACAGTGAAGTTGTCATGGGCACCTTAAAAGTTATCTGTGTATCTTTGCCTTTCTTACATTCTGCCTGGAATGGGGTTGTGATGGATGGAGCTCTCACTGCCATGTTGGACTGTGAGGATCTACAGTTTTGAGCTACATTCCCGAGCCTACATTGTTTAAGCCCCCAGTGTCTTTGGAGAACTCAGTCTTGATAGTTGAAAGCCATAACTCACAGCTAGTCTGAGGATGAATCCCTGTGATTGCCACCAGGCACTTGACATTTTAATTAGCACTTCTGCTCCCAGAATTCACCTGCAATGTTCCAACACCAGTGTCACTTCTGCACCCAGCTAGAGGGGTAGGGAGAGTTTGGGAGCTGCCCCACCCCTGCTGTGGCACTCACTCCTCAGCCAAAGACTGGCAGAATCCTGGCCACATGGCCAGGAAGGCAAAATACTCACCACTTTAAACATTTAAATATTCCCTGCATCAGGAGACATTCTTCACCACTCACCAAGACTCAAGGGGAGAGATCCCAGAACAAAAAAATAAATAGCTGTTGGGTGGCCAAAGACAGCAATAATTGAATTTAAATTATTCTGATTGTCTAGATCAGTGGTTTTCAGGCTTTAATATGCATCAGAAACATGTGAAGTTTGTTACAGTGGCCGCTGGGACCCGGCCCCACACTGTTACAGTCTTGAGATTCATCCACACTTTGGTGGCTTAGCCATTCACCTGTTGAGGGTCGTTTGTTACAACGGCTGCTGGGACCCGGCCCCACACTGTCACAGCCTTGAGATTCATCCACACTGTGGTGGCTTAGCCATTCACCTATTGAGGGTCATTTGGCTGTTTATCCATTCACCTGTTGATGTTTGTTTGGCTATTTGCCCATTCACCTATTGGTTCCCCTTTGGCTGTTTATCTCTATTGATGGTTGTTTGGCTATTGCAGATAAAGTTGCTAGGAACCTTCATGTATACAAGTCTGTGTGGGCTTGTTTCACTGGGTCAGTTTCTTGGAGTGGAAGTTCTGGTTAATATGTTAAGTCTACATTTAACTTTTTAACAAATCTCACAAATTATTTTCCATAGTTGTTGTAGCATTTTATATTCCTATCAGTTCCTCCACATCCTCCCTTACAATGGTTATTTTCAGTGTTTTTATCTTCATTCTGTTGGTTGTGTAGTGGTAACTCATGGTGTCTTTAATTTGCGTTGCCTGAGGACTGATGGCTGCACACTTCACTTATGTATCTGTGTTGGTGAAATACCAGCTCAAGTCTCTCATCTGTTTTTGTTGTATTATTGCGTTGTTTGTCTTGTTGCATTTTAAGCCTTCTTCAGATGTTCTGGATACAAGTCTTTTATTAGGGTTAGGTATTACAGTACGTTGTTCCTATTTTTATTTTATTTTATTTCATATTTTATTTTTGAGACCAAGTCTCGCTCTGTCACCCAGGCTGGAGTGCAATGGCGCGTTCTTGGCTCACTGCAACCTCTGCCTCCTGGGTTCACGCAATTCTCCTGTCTCAGCCTCCCGAATAGCTGGGATTACAGGTGCGTGTCACCATGCCTGGCTAATTTTTTTGGTGTGTATTTTTAGTGGAGATGGGGTTTCACCATGTTGGCCAGGCTAGTCTCAAACTCCTGACCTCTGTGCTGGGATTACAGGTGTGAGCCATTGCACCTGGCCCTATTTTAATTTTTTAAAATGGTGTCTTTCAAATAGGAAATTTTAATTTTGAAGAAGTCCTGTTTATCAGTTATACTCTTGTAGTTTGTGCTTTTTGTGTTCTATATAAAAAGACATGTAAAAAACCATGTTTATTTGTGTCCTGTATGAAATAACATGTTTTATTTTGGCTTGCATAGTTAACTGATGAGAATCTTACTGTTATTTCTACATTGGTGTCTCTGGCTGCTTTTATTATCTCCTTATTGAAACCTAAAAGCTCTGCTCTTGTGTTTAGGTCTGTGATCCATTTTGAATTAATGTTTATGTATGGTATGAGGTAAGGATTTATTTATTTCTTTATGCCATATGGATATCTAGTAGTCCCTGCACCATTAGAAGGTAATATTTTTATCAAGGAACTCCATGATGCATCCCTGGACCTGCCCTTCATCTAGACCAGCAGGGCTCAGCTGGGCATGAGTTTGCCCCCCTTTCCGTCAGTGGCACAGGTGTCTTGGCGGGCTGGGTTGCCACAAAACGCCTCAGGTAGGAGGCACAGGACAGCCCTTGCAACAAAGAGTCATTCCAGCCCAGTGGTCAATGGTGCGATGTTGAGAAGCTCTGCTGTGTAAGTTTATGTTTTAGCTGTTATGATTAGGTGTGTTATCCATTTTAAGTTAATCTTGGATGTGGAGTCCAAGTTCAGTTTGTTGTTTTTGCTTTTTCCCCATATGATTATCCAGTTGTTCCTGCACCCTTTCTTTCTCCATGAAATCACCTTGCATCTTTGTCAAGATGCAGTTGGCTATACATGTGTGGGCTCTTCCTGGAGTCTGTTCTGTGCTCTGAGCTACGGCCATCCTTACGCCAGTTCCCAGGGTCCTTTTTATTTGAGCTGTACCTGTGTCTTAAAATTGTGAATTGCAAGTCCCCAATTGGCTCTCTGTTTTTTGATGTGGTTTTGGCTTTTCTAGCTCCTTTGCCTTTTCATATACATTGTAGAATCAATTTGTCAATTTCTACAGAAGAAAACATGCAGTGCAATTCTGATTGTGATTACACTAAATTTACAGATCAAGCTGGGGATTAATTCCCAAAAAGAGTCCGGCCACTTATGGAAAGAAGGCAAAATAGTAAGTTATGATGAGAAAGAGTGATATTCCTTTGTTATTCGTGCGGGCAAGGGGAAGAGCAGTTCCACTCTTCAGTTTGTGGAGGGAATGCAGGGTTTTACAGAAAGGGGTTGGAATGCAGAAGAGGCAAGGGGGGCTAAGAGGTGCCAGGCGGCGTGACTTGCTTCAGTGGCCCTTCTTGAATTATTGTCCCATTTGGTGAAGGGGCCGGCACCATTGTGCATCCTACCAGGTTATAAATTAATCACAGTCAATCTTGTAGTCTCTCTTCAGCCAGGAGAGGGTTCCGGCCTTCAAGTAATCTTTTGTTGGAAAGAGAATTCCGGAGTTGCCTAGTCCCTTTTAGGACCCGACCCCTGAAGCTGCTAAGCAAATAAATGGCCAGATAAGAGAGCATGGTGTGTGCTTAACTAGTATCTGGGTAAATAAATGTGCATAAAGCATGGGAGCATACAGTGGGAAAAGAAGGAGAGTGGAGGGCCCGGGTTCGGTGGCTCACGACTGTAATCCCAGCACTTTGGGAGGCTGAGGTGGGTGGATTGCCTGAGGTCAGGAGTTCCAGACCAGCCTGGCCAACATGGTGAAACCCCATCTCTACTAAAAATACAAAAAATTAGCCAGGCGTGGTGGTGCACGCCTGTAATCCCAGCTACTTGGGAGTCTGAGGCAGCTGGAACCCAGGGGGTGGTGGTTGCAGTGAGCGGAGATTGCACCATTGTACTCCAGCCTGGGCGACAGAGCAAGACTGTTTCAAAAAATAAAAATGGAAGGGAGTGGAGGTTCACAGCACGTTCCAAGGCTGTATTTCAAGATGAAAGGTAACACGTATGCAGTTTTTCTCAAAGTTGTATCTTGAGACTGGGAAGGGGAAGAGAAAAAGGAAAAGAAAAAACAGTTTGAAACACCGTTTGAGGCTAGGCTGCGAAGCTGCTTGGGCAGAGGGAGAATTGATACTCAACAGTGTTGAGTTGTCTGATCCATGACCATGGTCTAGTTTTTCAGACATTCAATTTCTCCCAATATTTTGTCATTTTCATGATATAGGTCTTCCATATGTTTTATTAAATTTATCCCTACGTATTTTGTGTTTTATGGAGCTGTTGTAAATGGTAGTATTTTTAAATTTTCAACTTCTAATTGTTTATACTGGAATAGAGGAAGGCAGTTTGTTTTTGTATGTTGACTTTGTATTCTACTTTTCTAAGCTCATTGATGACTTGTGGTAGTTTATTTATAGACTCTGTCATATTTTCTACTCAGATGATCAGGTTATCTAAAAATAAGTGCCATTTACATCTTCCTTTCCAGTCTGGAGCTTTTATTGCTTTTCCTTTTTGTGGCGGTGAGAACCTCTAGTAAAATGTAGCCTGGAAGTGGTGTGAGCAGGCACTCTTGCCTTGTTCTGGTCTCCACAGCACAGCATTCAGTCTTCCACAGCTCAATAAACTGTAGGTTGTTTATAGATGCATTTTATCAGGATGAGGAAGTGCCTTTCTATTCCTAGTTTTCTGAGAATTTTTTTTTCCATGAGTAGGTGTTAAAATTTTGTCAAATCCTTTTTATGGTTTTTTTTTTTTTTTGAGATGGAGTCTCACACTGTCGTCTGGGCTGGAGTGCAGTGGGTGATCTTGGCTCACTGCAACCTCCACCTTCTGGGTTCAAGCGATTCTCCTGCCTCAACCTCTCGAGTAGCTGAGATTACAGGTGCCTGCCACCATGTGCAGCCAATTTTTTTGTATTTTTAGTAGCGATGGGGTTTCACTGTTTTGGCCAGGCTGGTCTTGAACTCCTGACCTCATGATCCGCCTGCCTCGGCCTCCCAAGGTGCTGGGATTACAGGCATGAGCCGCCGCGCCTGGCCTGCATCTATTAACTAACGCATCTACCTTCAAAAAATATTGTATCCCTTCATGAGTTGCACACAAACTTAGCAGCTTACCTCCACCTTCTGTTCACTGTGCTATCATTGTCATACATTTTACTTCTACATATGTTATTCCCAAAATTCATTGTCATTATTTTTGTTTTAAACTGTTAATTAACTTTTTAAAAGATTTAAACATGAGAGAAAATTGTCTTTTAAGTTTATCCACATATTCACTATTTCTGGCAATGTTCTTTCCTTTGTGCAGTTTCAGATTTCCATATGGTATCATTTTCTTTCTTCTAAAGAGCTTTCTTTAATATCTCTTTAGCATATATCTGCTAGTTATGAGTTTTCTTGGCTTTTGATTATCTGGAAGAGTATTTTGCCTTCATTTTTGAAGGTTTAAAAAATTTTTTTAGAGACAGTGTCTTGCTCTGTCACCCAGGCGCAATCATGGCTCACTGCAGCCTTGACCTCCTGGGCTCAAGTAGTCCTCCTGCCTCAGCCTCCCAAGCAGCTGGAGGTACTGGCATGTACCACCACATCTGGCTTAGGGATTTGGGCCAGGTGTGGTGGTTCACGCCTGTAATCCCAGCACTTTGGGAGGCCGAGGCAGGTGGATTACCTGAGTTCAGGAATTCAAGACCAGCCTGGTCAACATGGTGAAACCTCGTCTTTACTAAAATACAAAAATTAGCCAGGCGTGGTGGCGGGCCCCTGTAATCCCAGCTAGTCGGGAGGCTGAGGCAGGAGAATCGCTTGAACCCAGGAGGCGGAGGTTGCAGTGAGCCAAGATCGCTCCATTGCGCTCCAGCCTGAGTGACAAGAGCGAAACTTTGTCTCAAAAAAAAAAAAAAAGACGGGTTTGCCATCTTGCCTAGGTTGGTTTCTGAGGTATTTTTGCTAGAAAGAGAATCCTGGGTTGATATTTTTCTCCCAAGAGTTTAAGCATGTTTTACTGTGGCTTGTTTGGTTACTGATGAGCATCCTACTGCCAGTCCCACCTTCGTGTCTCTGTCTGCCTTCATGATCTCTTTATCACTTTTTTGTTTGTTTGTTTTGTTTTGTTTTGTGACAGAGTTTTGCTCTGTCATCCCAGGCTGGAGTGCAGTGGCGTGATCTTGGCTCACTGCAACCTCTGCCTCCTGGGTTCAAGCAATTCTCCTGCCTCATCCTCCTAAATAGCTGGGATTACAGGCATGCACCACCAAGCCCAGCTAATTTTTGTATTTTTAGTAGAGACGGGGTTTCACCATGTTATCCAGGCTGGTCTTGAACTCCTGACCTCAAGTGATCCACCTGCCTCGGTCCTCCAAAGTGCTGGGATTATAGGTGTGAGCTAACACACTCGGCCTATCACTGGTTTTTAGCAATTTGATTATGATGTATTTGGGTGTGGTTCTCCCCATGTTTCTTCAGCTTAGGTTTTATTAGAATTCTTGAATGTGTTGGGTTTTAGTTATTAAATTTGAAAAATCTTCTGGACCTGTGGCGCAGCCTCAGTGAGGAGGGCCGCCCTGCACCCCTCGCCGGCCCCGGTCTCCCGGGGCCTCACCCGAGTGATGCCCCACTATTGCACAGCGATTTGTTGTAAGAACCGCCGGGGACGAAACAATAAAGACCGGAAGCTGAGTTTTTATCCATTTCTTCTACATGACAAAGAAAGACTGGAAAAGTGGTTAAAGAATATGAAGCAAGATTCACGGGTTCCCAGTAAATACCAGTTTCTATGTAGTGACCATTTTACCCCTGACTCTCTTGACATCAGGTGGGGTATTCGATATTTAAAACAAACTGCAGTTCCAACAATATTTTCTTTGCCTGAAGACAATCAGGGAAAAGACCCTTCTAAAAAAAAATCCCAGGAGAAAAACTTGGAAGATGAGAAAGAAGTATGCCCAAAGGCCAAGTCAGAAGAATCAGTTGTATTAAATGAGACAGAGAAAAATATAGTTAACACAAATGTGCCCCCTCAACATCCAGAATTACTTACTTCATTCATCTTCCTTGGTTAAGCCACCAGCTCCTAAAACAGGAAGTATACAAAATTACATGTTAACTCTTAATCTAGTTAAACAACATACTGGGAAACCAGAATCTACCTTGGAAACATCAGTTAAGCAAGATACAGGTATAGATGGTTTTCACACGTTTTGAGAATCTAAATTCTACAACTATTACTTTGACAACTTCAAATTCAGAAAGTATTCATCAATCTTTGGAAACCCAAGAAGTTCTTGAAGTAACTTCTAGTCATCTTGCTAATCCAAACTTTACAAGTAGTTCCATGGAAATAAAGTCAGCACAGGAAAATCCATTCTTATTCAGCACAATTAATCAAACAGTTGAAGAATTAAACACAAAGAATCTGTTATTGCCATTTTTGTACCTGCCGAAAATTCTAAACCTTCAGTTAATTCTTCTATACCTGCACAGAAAGAAACCACGGAAATGGAAGACATAGACATCGAAGACTCCTTGTATAAGGATGTAGACTATGGGACAGAAGTTTTACAAATTGAACATTCTTACTGCAGACAAGATATAAATAGGGAACATCTTTGGCAGAAAGTCTCTAAGCTACATTCAAAGATAACTCTTCTAGAGTTAAAAGAGCAACAAACTAGGTAGATTGAAGTCTTTGGAAGCTCTTATAAGGCAGCTAAAGAAGGACAACTGGCTATCTGAAGAAAATGTCAAGATTATAGAAAACCGTTTTACAACATAGGAAGTCACTATGATATAGAATAACTAGGTTTTAAAACTATGGCTGTTAAATAAGCTTTTTCCAGCCAAACCAAACTACATGTAAAGTGAACTTTTTCCCTTATAAAGTTCTCATCTTAATGAACCTATGAGAGTGTTGCGAAGCTATGAACTGTATCCTATTCTTGTAATGCTCATTTAAGAAAGACCAGAGTGTTGGGCTGGAGAGAAAAGCAGTTTTATTACTTGATAATTTTCCAAATTAAAATTTAGCACATAAAAGGATTCAGTTATAACATGAGAAAACAAAGAAGTGTTCAAAGAGCACAGACTAGAAGTCAGGTTCAGGAATCAGTCCTGGTTCTACCGCTGGCATATGACTTGGGCAAGTTACTTATGATTGTGCCTCAGTCCCTAATTTGTAAAATAAGCACTTACTAGATTTCTAATTGTCTGCTTCTTTATATTTCCTTCCCTTTTTATTAAGATATTTCTATTAGAACACATTTTCTGTAAGATAATATATACTTAATACTAGAAGTTGGCCAGAATTTGATGATATTAACTATGTATTATTTTCAATATTTATTGAATTCTGTGGTGTTTGACCTTTTGGCTGTAGTTACATATTACAGTTATATTATCTGTAATAGGAAGATAAACCTTTGTTTTTTGTTTTTTGTGTTTTTTTTTTGAGATGGAGTCTGGCTCTGTAACCCAGGCTGGAGTGCAGTGGCCTGATCTCGGCTCACTGCAGCCTCTGCCTCCCAGGTTCAAGTGATTCTCCTGCCTCAGCCTCCCGAGTAGCGGGGATTACAGGCGCACACCATCACATCCAGCTTATTTTTGTATTTTCAGTAGAAACGGGGTTTCACCATGTTGGCCAGGCTGGTCTCAAACTCCTGACCCCAGGTGATCCACCTGCCTCGGCCTTCCAAAGTGCCGGGATTACAGGCGTGAGCCACCGCGCCTGGCCAAGATAGAACTTTTATAATTTTATTCCAGTTGAACTAAACTAAGGAACCACCCCATTAGCCCAGTTCTTAGGAGAGGTACTTCAAACTTGAAAGAATATGTATTTCGGTAACTTATATGTGGCTAACCATCAAATACATAGTCATCTAAGCTAAACGTTCTGTATTTATACAGTTATATTTATAAACCAAAAATTTTAATGAGGTTAATTTTAAATATATTTTAGGAATCACAGTTTGTATGTTTCTTAGTAGGTGTGGCCTTTAAAATATGTGCTTATTCATTGTTAAATTCCAGAATAATAGAGTAATACTTAATACTGTACATTCCCACTTATGTATATTTTATTAAAATTTATAAGCAAGAAATTATACATAAGTGCTCATGATCTTAGACAAATAATTTCTCTTAGGAAAGAGAAGTGATGGTAATGTAAATAAAAATACTGTTTATATTCACATGATTTTAAGAAAACTGTAAAAGCAAAGAGTTTAGTAATGACACCAATGTGACAAATAGATGTTTTCTTAAAATTGGCAGTCAATATAATTATGTTTCTGCCTATAATGTTGAGGAAGTTCTATCAGTCTGATTCTTAGTTTTCTCATCTGTTAAGTAGAACATACTATTACTTACCTTAAAGGGTGGCTTTGAGAATTTTGTAAGGAACAAACATGTTTTTGCTTCTGGAATATAGGAGGTGCTCAATAAAAGTTGACTCTGGCAAAAAAAAAAAAAAAAAAAAGAAAAATCTTCAGCCATTATTTCTTCAACAACCTTTCCCTTACCTTCCCCTTTCCTAGCTCCAATTACATGTGCGTTATCCTGCTTGGTATTTTCTGTGGCTTCTTCATGCTCTTTTTATTTCTTCCCAGTTTTTTCCTCTTTGTGTATTTTTCATTTCCAGGAGCTACTTTTGAGTCATGTTAATAGCTCCTCATTAAGTTCATTTTTTTCTCTACCTTTTTAAACTATATATTACATATTGATAATAGCTGTTTTAATGTCCTTGTCTGTTCATTCGGTCATTTCTGGTCTATATCTTTTCTGGTTTCTCCTAGCTATTGGTTACTTTTTTGTTGTTGTTATTGTTTTGTGTTTCTAGTAATTTTTGAATTACTACACATTTTTGAATAGATTTTTGAATAGTTGATGGACATCATAAATTTTATATCATTGTTTGCTGGCTTTTGTTGTATACCGTTCAACAGTGTTAGAGTTTGTTCTGGCATATGGTTAAGTTACCTGAAATCAGTTGGATCCTTCTGAGGATTACTTTTAAGCTTTGTTAGTGTCGGTATAGAGCAACCTTTACTCTAAGACTAGCTTAGTCCTACTACTAAAGCAATACCCTCTGGGTACTAAAGGAATACCCTTCTGGGTACTAAAGGAATACCCCTCTGGGTACTAAAGGAATACCCTTCTGGGTACTAAAGACTGGCCAACTCTCCCATACATTGCAAGGTCCTTCTAGTCTTGCTAGTGGATATGTAAACTGTTCTTACCCCTGTATGGTCTCCAGGAACTATTCTGTCTACACTAGCCTGGTGATTCTTTCCCTGGTCTAGTTGTTTCTCTCCTGTTTGCATAGTTCAGAACTCAGCCAAAGACTCAAGTGAACCCCTCTGCAGATCTTTAAATGGTTCTCTTCTTAGCTCCCTTTCTTGGGTATCCTACCCTGTAGATTTTAGCTCTCTTGACCTTCCCAAACTCCATTCTGTCTCTCTTCTGAACACAATGAGGCCACCAGACCCTGTGTGTCTCCTCCCTGCCTAGAAACTGCTTCCAGAGAGTACCTGATGTGATCGTAGGACCTACCTCGTTTGTTTCGTCCCCTCAGGGACCTGAGTCCTGCTGTCTGTTATCCAGTGTCAGAAAACTCATTTCACATTTGTGTGGTTTATTGTTTGGTCAGGCTGGAGGGTAAATTCAGTCCCTTGCTACTTCACCATGATGTGAAGAGGAAAAATCTTGAAAGTAGATAATTCTAGTAATTTTTTATTAGAACATTATGAGTGTTACATTGTTGAATAGCTATGGGCTTTGTTTTGGCAGGTAGTTACATATGAATCAATTTGGTTCATTTGAGACCATTTTTTCATATTAATAAAAAGTATTTATTTTTAAAATGTGGTAGAATATATATAAGAATTTACTATTTTACACTTTCAGCTCAGTGGCATTGAGTACATTCACATTATCGTACCACCATTACACCATCCATCTCTAGAACTTTTTCGTCTTCTGAAATGGAAACTCTGTGGCCCTAAACACTAGCTCCCATCCTCCCTCCCCTAGCCCCTGGCAGCTACCGTTCTACTTTCTGTCTTCATGAATTTGACTATCCCAGGCACCTCATATAAGGGGAATCATAAAATATTAGTTCTTTTGTGGCTGGCTTATTGCTCAGTGTAATATCCTCAAGGTTCATCTGTTGTAGCATGTGTCGGCGTTTCCTTTTTAGGGCTGAATAATATTTCATTGTATGGCTAGTCCACATTTTGTTAATCTAGTCGTCCATCCATGGACACTTGATTTGTTTCCACCCCCTGGCTATTGTGAATAATGTTGCAGTGAACATGGGTGGAGAGATGTCTCTGTGAGGTGTGCTTTAAATTTTGGGGGGTATGTACCCAGAGGTGGAATTACTGGATCATATGGTAGTTCTATTTTTAATTTTTCGAGGATCTGCCATACTCTTTTCCACAGTGGCTGTACCATTTTACATTCCCACTAGCGGTGCACAAGGGTTTACATTTCTCCATGTTCTTGCTAACACTTGTTATTTTGGGGATTTTGTTTTATGTTTTTGATAACAGTCATCCCAATGTTTGTGAAGTGGTATTGAGGCCTGTTTTTAAACATAACCGTCAGGGCTAGAGCAGCCGTTATTCTACCAGAAGTTCAGCTCTCCTACTGAGGTGAGACACCTCTACGATCTTGGCTGAATGACCTGGGGAATGACTAAGGACATTACTCTGGCTGATTAGAGTCTCTCACATTTCTGTGAATTCTTTATTTTTATTTTTTGAGATGGAGTCTTGCTCTGTCACCCAGGCTGGAGCGCAGTGGTGCGATCTCGGCACACCGCCACCCCCACGCCCTGGGTTCAAGCAATTTTCCTGCCTCAGCCTCCCGAGTAGCTGAGATTACAGGCGTGTGCCACTACGTTCTGCTAATTTTTTTGTATTTTTAGTAGAGACGGGGTTTCACCATGTTGGCCAGGCTGGTCTTGAACTGCTGACCTCAGGTGATCCACCCGCCTTGGCCTCCCAAAGTTCTGGGATTACAGGCGTGAACCACTGCATATTTCTGTGAGTTCTCAGAACTGTTTGTCTTACAACTTCCTGATAGTTTTGTTTTGTTTTTCTAAAATCTAGCCTTTACATAAGAATGGCTCTTACCCTTTTCAGATTCCTCAGCCCTTTTTCTCCCCAGCTTTCTCCTCTGCAGCTCCAGCCGCCTCTGCATCCCACAAACCTGGGTCGCCATCTCCTCAGGTTAATGAGACCTCTAGGCTTTGTCTGTGGTCCCTCTCGCTGTGTTCATGGCCCAGAAATGCCTCTGGTTGAAAGCCAGGGTGACCACAGGGCTCACAATCCTGCATGCTTGCACCCGGTGTCTGAAAGCAGCTATTTAATTGTTTTGTCCATTTTTCTTTTTTCTTTTCTTTTGAGTTGGAGTCTTGCTCTGTTGCCCAGGCTGGAGGGCAATGGTATGATCTCGTCTCACTGCCACCTCCACCTCCCGGGTTCAAGCAATTCTCCTGCCCCAGCTGCACCCGCCACCACACCCGTCTAATTTTTGTATTTTTAGTAGAGACAGGGTTTCACCATATTGGCCAGGCTGGTCTCTTGGCCAGGCTGGTCTCAAACTCCTGACCTCATGATCCGCCCACCTTGGCCTCCCAAAGTGCTGGGATTACAGGCATGAGCCACCGTGCCTGGCCTTGTTTTGTCCATTTTTGTAGTTGGTTACAGTGGGAAGTTAAATGCAATCCTTGTTACTCCATCTTGAACAGAAGTGGAAGTTGCTTTTCTCTTAGTTTATCTTTCTTGGATGCATCTCTTTTTCCTTCTTGGTTTAATCCCTTGTTTTGGTGGTGCACATGGTCCAGTTGCTTTCTGAGAAATGGGTTGTATGGAAAGTTACTTTTGGGAAATCTTTAATATAAAAAATATGCCATTATTATACTTGCTTGCTAGTTTATCTTGGTATAGAATTCTAGGTTGGAAATAATTTTTCCTCTTACTTATGATGGCATTGTTTTATTATCTTTTATCTTTCAACAGCTGAGAAGTTTAATGCCATTTTGATCCTTAGTCTTTTCCCCACCTCTTTATCTGAAACTTTTAGAATCTTTTTCTTGTACCCACTGATCTGAATTTCCCTGGGATGTACCCTGAAGTGATTCTGGTTTTCAACATTGTGCAGGTTACTCAGTGCCCTTTGTCACATCTTTGCATTCTAGGAAATTTTTTTAAATTACTTCTCTGATTTCCTTACCACCGTCTTGCTTTCTGTTTTTTCTCTCCATCTGGAACTTCTGTTGTAGTCTCGTTGCTTCCATGTTCTCTTTTCCCGGCTTGTGTTAGCTGATCTCTCTGTTTCATATTAGAGGCGTTCCTTGAATATCTGGTCATCTTTGCTCATTTTTAAGATCAGGGCACTAAAAAACAGAATGAAACTCTTGACCATGTCAACTATATGGTCATAATAGGGTAGCCTGGTTAGATCTTTGAATCAGAAAACTCTTCATGTTGGTAGTTTTAAGTCTTTTCTCTTGGGCTGGCCAGATTGTTTTTGTTCCAATCTCCTGCCTGGTGAAGTGTAGGCCTAGCAGCCATTATTCTGGGTGCAGAGTGAGGGGAAGGAGGTACGGACTCTTCTTATTCAACAGTGTCAGTGTTTACTAACACCCTGTTTTCAGTATGGTGCTGCACCCTCAGTTCAGAGAGCCTCTATCTCATATGCCCTGGAAAATAAATCTCTAGTTGCCTACCAGAGAGGGCATGGGGCTCTGAGGCTCTGTTTACATCTTTACTTTCTCTTAATTTTATTACGGTGGAACATTTATCAGCTGCATGACAGATTTATTTGTACCCTCATCCACTGCCCACCCCTTGGCTGATTTTGAAGCAAGTCTCAGATATCAAATAAAAACACAGCCACATTACCGTTATTACATCTAAAAACAGTTACGTAAATAAGATGTTAACTATGTTAATAGGCAATTATGATAAAAATTGTGTAAGATCATCCCATATCTCAAATTCTTCAATAGATACTTGTTCTTACAGTTTGCCAGCTTGAATGAGATCCAAATAAGGTTTATATACTAAGTGTCTTATGTTTCTTGTGGATTCTACTCCGTCGTTTTAAAATACTGCTGGTACTTGTTTTGTACACTTGTGTTTGTCCTGTGGGCTTGTGGAGATGCTGATTGCATCCTTGCAGCATCATTTAACACGTTACTCTGTCTCTGTTTTTCCTGAGAGTCGTCGTTAAATCTTTATCGTAGTTTGCAGTTCTCAGTTTGATTAAATTCAGGTTTGTTTTTGTTTGACCGGGTTCCTCACAGGGAATATTGGCTCCTCCCTTAGGATGTACCTACCGCACAATAGCCTCTCTTTTTGTGATGTTACTAGCTATTCATGATAATTACCTAGATCTATTAATTCATAAAAGTTTGTAAAAAGTCATACTCTGAGAATTATATTTCTTTTTTATCAGCTGGAATATTTGGTTTGATTACTCCCTTGTATAGATTGTATAGGAAAGGAGGGGAATTATTTACCAGTATTCAAAAATAGTGAGCATCTTCAAAAAGCTACGAATGAGAATTGTTAAAATTAGTGTCACTTGATGAGTTTCAGTCCATCATAGTTATTGTCCTTATTGGAGCCCATATTTTCTGGCCAGTGAGAGCTCATTCAGTTTGGCCTGTTGTCCTCATAATGTGACCCAAGCGGTTTTTGGGAGCCTCCCTGCTTCCTGGTGTGTTGAGTAGTCCCAGGCTGCTCTTGTACATTTCGTGCACTAGACCTAGAATCAACTGTTTCTCCGAGGACTTATGGTTTGAGTGGAAAATGGCAGTTGGAGACCATGGTCTGGCCTCTAGGAGTGTTATTGCCAATGGGTTGGTCATTGACCATTGTTTCTAGTGTTTTTCAGTAATCAGGGCTAGAAGATTATATAAGTATACATTTAAAAAGTGTACATATATAAAATTATACATATAATTGTATGCATGAATTATTTTTATGATAATATAGTTATATGAAATTTTTTAGGATAAACATGTGAGTTCATACTGATCATTCCAGTTCAAATTTAGGACTTGAGAATTTTAACTTAACCTTATTGGTCTTAGCTGTTTATATCCTTTTAACTGAGCCAAAAGTCTGAGTTCTCAGTGACAGCAATGTGATTACTCATTCAGTTCAGCAATACACTCCCTGTAGTCTAAGAGTAACATTGCAAACACTGCCACCATCAATGTGATGCTTGAAACAGTTTAAGATTTTGTTGCAGTTCTTTTGACTTTAGGGGTATATCCCCTTAGGGAACACAAACACAGCTCTTCTGTATGACTGTTCTGCCCCCAGCTGGATACATAATCAGATATATTTGTTTAGTTTTACCACCAATTTGTAGGCATTGTTTTTAAAATCTGTCTATCTTTTTATATTTATATGGTACCAAACATCAAGTTTTCAAAAAGGTATATTCAAATAATACATATTTCTGAATTTCCAAAATAGGTAATGTTTTTTTAAAATGTATGGTTTATTCTTCTATTAAAAAATAAGCAGGCCGGCCAGGCGTGGTGGCTCATGCCTGTAATCCTAGCACTATGGGAGGCCGAGGCGTGCAGATCACCTGAGGTCAGGATTCGAGACCAGCCTGGCCAACATGGTGAAACCCCATCTATACTAAAAATACAGAATTAGCCAGGCGTGGTGGTACATGCCTGTAATCCCAGCTACGCTGGAGGCTGAGGCAGGAAAATCACTTAGAACCTGGGAGGCGGAGGTTGCAGTGAGCTGAGATTGTGTCACTGTACTCCAGCCAGTCACAGTGGCTCACAGCTGTAATCCTGCACTTTGGGAGACCGAGGCGAGTGGATCGCTGAAGCCAGGAGTTCAAAACCAGCCTGGGCAGCATGGCAAAACCCATCTCTACAAAAAAAATACAAAAGTGCAAAAATTAGCCAGGTGTGGTGGCATGCACCTATAATTGCAGCTACTTCGGAGGCTGAGGTGGGAGGATCAGTTGATCCCGGGAGGTCGAGGCTGCAGTGAGCCATGATGGTGCCACTGTCCTCCAGCCTGGGTGACAGAGTGAGGCCTGTTATACTAACATCCTTTCTTAGACAAATGGAAACATAGCAGATACATTTTATTTTACCTTTTTTTTTTTTTTTAAGTTTTTAGCTTAATATATTCCGGAAACTTCTTCAACCTGTAATATAACATGGAGCTCTCATTTTTTTCACAGCAGCCTGGTGCTCCCTTATGTGCATGAAGCAATTTATCTAACCAGTGCCTTGTGGAGACTTTGGATGTTTTCACTTTTGCTTTTGCCATAGTACCACAATGAACAGCCTCGTGTGTATTTCTTCTCAGGCCTTCACTGGTATATAATTGGGATAGTCATGAAAGAGATTGCTAGAGGAAAGGGAGTGGATTTGTGATTTTTTGCCTAATTGCCTTGTTCCTGTCTCTAGAGGTTGCACCATTTTGCCTCTCATCAGCCATGCATGAGAAGCCTGTTTCCCTCCGCTTGGCCAACAGAGTATGTCATTGAGATTTTGGATTTTTGCCAATCTGATAGGTGAGAAATGGTATCTCAGTGTAGTTTTAATTTGCATTTCATGATGAATGAGTCAAACTGCTGTTTGAACAGACTCAGTGATTTTCCTTATTTACCACCATTCTCAGTGTAGCTGAACAGACTCAGTGATTTTCCCTTATTTACCACCATTCTCAGCCTAGCTGGTGCTACCCACTTCTGTCCCTGGGCCTGGGGACAGTGGATGTGTTTTTCCTTGTGGGATTGCTCCCCCAGCTCAGGGTTTGGCTTTCCTTGAGTATGCAGAGACAGAGACTGCTCTTTCTGATTTCCCCTTTTATAATATGGGTACTAGTATCTGTTCTCCCACTTTGTTCTTACAGGTCTATGCCTTTTTAAAAAGGCATTTTGTGTCTTACTGGGTTTTGCGGGTAGCAGAGGTAAATGCTTATGTTCGATCTACCCATCTTTAATAAGAATCCAAAAGGAACTTCTGTGCTGAAAGCCACCACAAACGTCAGCTATTTTCATGATTCAGGGGGAAAAAACCCACTTCCAGGTCCTCCACTGCACACTTCAGAACTTGGAGTAACAGTTGTGGTGGGCACTGCTGTTTGAAAGGGGCACTGCTTTTAGTTTTTTCCTCTGCTTCAAGTTGTGAATCAATTTCACTTGAATCAATTGTGGCAATCAACACAAATCAATTCCAGAGCACGTGGCTTCAGCATGAGCAAAGTTCCTGGTTTGTGTGGATTCTTCTACTTGGGACTGGGATGAGTACATTTTGGGGGTGCTTCAGGGTGTTTTTTGTGCTGGGCGACATCAACTTCGTGTTGCCCGGGACTTTTCCAGGCAGTAGCCTCCCATGCAGGCCCCTACAGCCCAGTGTGTTGTCACATCCCAGGTGAGCCTCATCCTGTGGGAGTCACTGCAGCGTTGCCCTTTCTTTGAGTCAGAAATGTAGCATGAGGGTTATAAAATCTCGCTATATCCGTTTTTCTTTATTTTCCTATTTGAGATGTGTGTTTTGTAGAGATAAGTTACCTTAATCATAACGGCAATATTTTAACTTAGCCTCATTGATCTTATGTGTGTATATCCTTTCCAGATTATGTAACATGGCACAGTGATATTTTTATGCTACCTTATCTGATATCGTCACATGTACCCTTCACTTTTTTTGATTCAGTAACATCTCAGTAATATAGTCCGCCCAAGTTTTTTTCCCTGAAGAGACCATTTTTCCATAGGGAAACTAACCTTCAAGAATGGATTTAGCTAATTCCATAGTGTCCCACCTGATGATGAAGCTTAAAGTGTTCAAGTGTAGTCAATGTACTCTATACTGGTGTGTCATGGGATTTATTTCCAAACGAAAAGTATTCTCACGTACTCTGATTTTAAGGGGCTTATGTCCATGTATGCTGTAGAAGATGCTTAGTAAATGAGTGGGTTGTCAGGAAAGCCCCAGGTTCAGTCTTTCTCTCGGAACCTTTTAGCTGATAATCAGCATCCTTAATTCAGTTCTGTGCTCCGCTGTTGTTACGAATAGGTGTGGTTTTGCTGCCGCTTTTGAAATGAGATTGGCCTACTATGACAGAAAGCCTGGGATCCTCGACAGAACCTTGTCAACACGTGTGGGGTTCTTATTTAATTGACATCTCTAGCTTTTGGAAGCTGAATATGGAAGTGGCTGGTATACCCCTCCTCCCACCAGTACCTTTGAGAACTCCAAAGTCTTGAAGACAGCGATGCAGATGCTTAGGTGGCAGCCACTGTCATCACGTTCAGGAGGAAACAGTGTCTGTGGTGAGCGTCAGCAGGTGCATCCTGGGAAAGGGCTGAGTCGTGGCAGCAATGCTGCATTCTCACAACCAGGTCCCTTACCAGGGCCATGCAAAGAAGCTGTGAGTAAAATAACTTTTTTGGATAGAATTGGAATTGGTTTTCCCTGGAAATATTTTTTATACACATTTTTTAGTACACATTTTTATAGAAAGAGAAAAGAGGTACCTCTGACTTACATTTAACGGCCTCTTGCATGTCAGGAGCCCTTTAACTTATTAAAAGCCTCCTTGGATCTGCTTTAAATTACTGCTGGTGAAGCGCTGTGTTTTCATGTGATGAAGTCAGCAAAGATGTCCAAGTTGGTGCAGAGGGTTGCTTCCTATTGAATAAGGAAAGTGAAAAATCTCAATGTAGCTCCCTAAGGCCATAACCCAGCCTTTCTGTTTCCTCAACTTGAGGCTGAAGAGCGCTGACATCCTATTGAGCTATAGTGTTAACAAATTTATCGTTGGTGCATGGGAGGGAAAACAGCAACTCAACTTTTGCTCCTGCCTTCCAGGCCCTGGAATAAGATTACTTTTCCCACCCCACCCCAATCTTTCTGCAAACCAGCTGTTGGAAGTATCTCAGTGGAAACAGGGGACATATTTGTCCATGCACGTGTTCATCTGTGGGTCTCAGCAAAGCTGTTACAGCTGTCAGGCTAATGCTGGGCATGCTCCTAACTGCTCTGTGGGTGAGTTTCTTATTCTGTAAAGGGAATAGATTGAAAAGGTATGAATCTAAGAAAAATAAGAATTCAGTATTCATGAAGCAATGATTCCCAAAAGTTTTGGTCTCATACCCTGTATTAGGGTTCTGCAGAGAAACCAGTGGGAAGGGTGTGTGTGTGTGTGTGTGTGTGTGTGTGTGTGTGTGTGTGTGTCCTGTATTAGGGTTCTGCAGAGAAACCAGAAGGGAAGATTGTGTGTGTGTGTGTGTGTAAAATGAACTGGGCTGGGTGTGGTGGCTCACGCCTGTAATCCCAGCACTTTGGGAGACCGAGGCTGATGGATCACCTGAGGTCAGGAGTTCGAAACCAGCCTGGCCAACATGGTGAAACCCCGTCTCCACTAAAAAATACAAAAAAAATTAGCCAGGCGTGGTGGTGCGCGCCTGTAATCCCAGCTACTCTGGAGACTGAGGCAGGAGAATTGCTTGAATTCAAGAGGCGGAGGTTGCGGTGAGCCGAGTTGCACCACTGCACTCCAGCTTGGGGAACAAGAGCGAAAATCCCTCTTAAACAAAACAAAACAAAATAAAACAAAACAAAAAGAGGAGCTAGTCCCTGCAGTTATGAAGGCTGAATCCCATGGTCTTCTTTCTACAAATTACAGACCCAGGGAAAGTTGCTGGTGTAGATTTTACTCTGAGCCTGAAGGCTTGCAACCAGAGGCAACCAATAGCAGAAGCCGACAGATGTCCCAGGTCAGCAGTCAGGCAGAGAGGTAGAATTGAACCTTCTGCTGCCTTTTTTTCTATTCAGGCCTTCAAGGATTGGATGAGAGGCACAAATATTGGGCAGGGCATCTGCTATTCTGAGTCTCCCAGTTCAAATGCTGATCCCTTACGGAAATCACCTCAAAGACACAAACCACTCGCTGACACTTGCCCCTAAGACACACTCCCCACTAAAAACACTCCCCCTTCACACGCATTGTCCCCTCACAGACACTCTCCTGTCACACATTACCCTCACACACCCCCCACTCACTGACAGTCTCCCCTCACACATTCCCCACCACACTCCCTCCTCATACACACTCCCCCTCATACTACCTCCTCACACTCTGCCTCACACACACTCCCCCTCACAAACACTCCCTCCTCACACACACTCCCCGTCACACTCCCCCTCACCCACACTCCCTCCTCACACTCCCCCTCACGCCCCCATACACGCTCCCACTCACACACACTCCCCCTCA
>NW_026652276.1:238855761-238894187 GCF_009828535.3 Hylobates moloch | reverse complement strand
ACTCCCTCCTCACACACTGCCCCTCACAGACACCCCCACACACACACACGCACTCCCCACTCTCAGACACATGCCTCTCAGAGACGTTTCCCCATGCTCAGACACATGCCTGTCACAAACACTCCCAGAATCATGTTTGATCTGGGTACCCTGTGGACCAGTCATATTCACAAAAAAGTAACCATTGCACACCCCTGTGTAGTCTAGAAGCATTGAAAACCCCAAAGAGTTTGTTTCTGTGGTTTGCATCAGTCAATATTTAATGTATTAGAAATTAAAGCTGAGAAATTAAAAACATTAAAAAACAATAAATCTGTTACCTGCTAATATTATTTTTTGTTTATGGACAGGGTCTTGTTGTGTGGCTTAGCCTGGAGTGCCTGGTTCCTCACCCTCCTGAGTATCCGGAACTATAGGTGTGAGCCACCGTGCCCAGCCCTTGCTAACATTCTTTGTGAATATGTGTTATTTTTCAAAACTGTACTTTCCCAAACAAAAGTGGCTAGTGAGCAGGGTGGTATTGTCTTACATATTTTCAAATTTCAGCTTAATTCTCACATCTGTTTTACATTCACTCTATTGTGATTTATTGTTTTGATTGAAGTTTATGAAGAAAATCCCGCCTCACACAGATGTATATTTGGAGAATGCAGAAGTATTTATTAGCCTTTTAGATAATTGTGGATATTCTTCTTTGATGCTACATTATGTGTTGGCATTGGGGATTCCTTAAAGTTAGTTCAGTGTGGAATGTGAAACCATCAATAAAATTGTCACTGTCTGTGCCCCTAAGATCTGTTGGTGGACCTGCACTTCGAATAGATATTTTACTGTTCATGGTGCTGTAACTGTTCATTGGGGAAGTATTGGTTGCCTGAGTTATGCAGCTCTTCCAAATGTTGACACATTTTGTTATAAAATTTTTTAAAATTACATTTGTTAATATCACCACTGATCTCAGAAAAGTCTTTAAGTTTTGGAAATCTGTCAAGCTCACATCATCAATCCATGTTTTTCAAAATTCCAATTTTTGCTGGAAAGCTCAGTGTTATCATTAGCAACAGATACTGTCACTTGTTCTTGAACTGAAGGACTTGTTTTTTGTTTGTTTGTTTTGAGACAGAGTCTTGCTGTGTCGCACAGGCTGGAGTGCAGTGGTGTGATCACGGCTGCTTACTGCAGCCTGGACCTCCTGGGCTCAAGTGATCCTCCCGCCTCAACCTCCAGAATAGCTGGGACTACAGGCATGTGCCACCACACCTGGCTAATGTTTGTATTTTTTGTAGAGATGGGTTTTTGCCATGTTGCCCAGGCTAGTCTTGAACTCCTGGGCTCAAGTGATCTGCCCACTTTGGCTTCCCAAAGTAGTGGGATTACAGGCATGAGCCACTGTGCCCAGACCTGATTTTTTTTAAGCACCAAATGCCACCTATGAATAGCTGCAGATCACCTTCCAGCACCCTTGCAGGGAACATGGCAGCCCATGAAAAGTGGCAGGTTCAGCCACAACACAGATCTTCCAGATTATGGTAGGAATCTTCTCCTTGGGACAAATTTCTTCCTTCAGTTACAGCAGAGGAATTTCATACGTCCTTCCTGGATAACCAAAAAGACGTGCACTCAGGGTCAAGCTTTAATAAGTTGATAATTTTATTTCCTCATCAAAGATATGCTTAAGCCAAACTGACCTTGTGTTTTCTGTGGCAAGGGCCATGGGGAACAGGATGCCTGTAGGTGCAGTTGCTGTTGCTCCCAGCTCCCACTCAGGCTCCTGCTGGGTCCCTCCATTGCCACAAATGCAACCCAGTAAAGAGCAGACAATGCATTACAATAATTGTGAAGGCAATTTCCACTTTGGGAACCCCTGAAGGCGTTGTGGAGACCCCCAGGGGTCCGTGAACCACTTTTGGAAGACCATGGGTGATTCTTCCCATCCCAGGAACTCATCTGCGGGTGGAAGGGTGGAGGGTGAGGGTCGGCATCTGGAAGATCCTACAACTCTGCAAGCCAGCACTTTCCCCATGAGCAGTGGGAGGTCTGCTGAAAGTTTTGAACATCTGGGGCAGGTGCATCAAGGCTGTGCATCTCATGCCTGCCACACTATCTAGGAGGGACGAAGCCACCGGTACTTTCCTCCCACCGGCCTGGGCTGATCAGCAGTACTTCAGCTTGGCGTTCATCTCCGGGTGGAGCTGGAGGCCACTGGTGCTAGCGGGCTGGCCTGGTCCACTTTCCTCCCACCTGGCGTCTGAGTGGGAAGCCAGCACTGGGTGTCTTGGGCCCACGTGTCCTCAGTCAGTCTCCCTCTACGTCTCTGCTGCCTCTCCCCTTTCCTGCTCCATTCTCCGTCACCTTACCTTCCTGACCTGCTCTGTGGACCAGAACCTTGATTGCTGACTCTCAGAACTTCATGGATGCCAACCCACCTGGGGCCTGTGAGCCCAAGGGGGCTCTTCAGGGGGGTTCATAGGAGAGAAGAAGCCTCTGACTACACAATGCTGCCTCTGAGGCCAGCCCTGCCTCACAAAAGGGATGTTCTGCAGCAGAGACAGAGTCTTTGGTCTCACTGCCTGGGGCTGGCTTGCGTTCGCTGCTCAGGACTAATGAGAAGCCCGTCCGTGGCACTTATGTGCTCAGCACCTTTCTCACCAGTGGGATCCCACAACAGTCCACAAAGTCAGTGCTGGCCCACGGGCCACTTGGCTGAGCTCAGAGCCGCTGCCTGGCCCAAACCAGCCAGGTGTGTGGTTCCTGTCTTTGGAGGAAGGTCATTGTTTTGAAAATCATGATTTTAAAATTAAATGTGATACTTTCTGCTTAGCAGAAAGGAAAGCCTAGAGGAAGCCTTGTGTTTTCAGGCTGCAGAGGCCATTAACAGGCACCTCCTGGGATCGTCGAGATGTCTGCACAAACGTCATGGGTGGAGGATGGCAACACAGTGATGGCCTTTATTCTGTGTCTGTGGAAGCTCCAGCCAGAAAAGGTTCAGAGTGCTAGGAGGCTTCAGGCCGGAGAGAGCGCTATGCAATGTTGCCTCACTAATTACCTGGGTTTACAGCACATTCTGGCCTTAAAGGAGGAGGAGGCAGCATTTTCAAAGGCTCAGAAAGACTCCCTGTCCCCCAGTTGCTCTCTTGCCAATGCCTGAAATTCTTTGTTAGCAACGTATTGCTCCAGTCTAAGCATGGCTGTCTCTCCTAGGTCTCCTTTTACAAGTGCAGTGATTCTGAGAAAACACCGAGTGACTGGAGCTTCTGCTGAACAGTTTAATCAGCTCCCCATTATTTCTGCACTAGGAGGAGCCTGGGTCCCAGCTAGTACTTGGGGTACAGCTGGCCAGGTAGGGTGAGTGGGGGTCCCCTGCCCTCTGAGGGGCAGACAGTGTGGGCTCCAGATGATGGGCTTATGTTGCAAGAGAAGACAGAAGCCTTAAGTTTTGTTTGAAATCCTCTGAATTTTATATGTTGGTAACTGATTCTTTTTTTTTTTTTTTTTTTTTTTTGAGACAGAGTCTCGCTGTCGCCCAGGCTGGAGTGCAGTGGCGCGATCTCAGCTCACTGCAGGCTTCGCCCCCCGGGGTTCACGCCATTCTCCTGCCTCAGCCTCCCGAGTAGCTGGGACTAAAGGCACCTGCCACCTCGCCCGGCTAATTTTTTGTATTTTTAGTAGAGACGGGGTTTCACTGTGTTATCCAGGATGGTCTCAATCTCCTGACCTCGTGATCCGCCCGCCTCGGCCTCCCAAAGTGCTGGGATTACAGGTGTGAGCCACCGCGCCTGGCCAGTAACTGATTTTTAAAAACTCAAATTCCAAACTCCCTGCCAGTCCCGATGAGAACTTCCTGGACTGCAGGAAATGCAGGAAGAGCTTTCTGAGAGAGCAGCACCAGGGAAGGCGCCCGACTCACAGCTTGGAGCACTGTGACATGCTGCCACACATCACCACACGCCACCACACACCACCACACGCCACCACATAGCACCACATGCTGCCACACATCACCACACGCCACCACACACCACCACATAGCACCACATGCTGCCACACATCACCACACGCCACCACATAGCACCACGTGCTGCCACACATCACCACACGCCACCACACACCACCACACGCCACCACACACCACCACATGCTGCCACATAGCACCACATGCTGCCACACATCACCACACGCCACCACATACCACCACACGCCACCACATGCCGCCACACATCACCACACGCCACCACATACCACCACACGCCACCACATACCACCACATGCCGCCACACACTGGAACCCGGAACACAGATCCTTTGCGGGTGCAGCCTAGGCTGGTAGATAAGGAGGGCTCGTGTGAAAAAGTGTTTTCCTCCTGCTGAAGGACGAGGGGCCGGCCAGGGGAAGAGAGTTCCAGAAGCAGGGACAGCCTGTGGGGCCCTCGGCAACTGAAAGCCTGTCCTGCCGGATGGTGTCTCAGAAGTACGTCTTAGTGGGGAGCATGGGGAGGCTCTGGCCAGGCTGAGCTCTTCACCCACGGACGATGAAGACTGCATGGCTCAGGCAGAGGCGAGAGGTCCCCTGGGCTCCTCCGGGTGGGCTGCAAGCCTGGGCCAGACCCCTGGCCGGGCCTCGGAGATTTTCAGGGTGAGCTGGGGCTCTGAGCTGCAGGACAGCATCCGCCACGCGGGAACTGGGGTGGGGCGGGGACAGAGCAGGTGGGTGTGGGGCAGAGGAGGAGGCAGAGACCTGCCCAAAGAGGGGCAGACCTGGGGGTGCTGAGGCGGGTGCTGAGGTGGTGCCCCTCAGCCACCAGGAGGAGGCTGGGCAGGTATCATTGGGCAGTGGGCCCCTGAGGGTGGGAGAGGTGTGCTGCAATTTCGATGCTGAGAGAGGAAGATGAGGAGAGGGCAGCCTGACCAGGCGTCCTGTTTGGTTTGAGTCCTGACAGTAAGCCAGAGTGTCATAGCCTGAGACAAAGCTGCAGTCTGCACCATGACTCTGCTGAGAAAGTGAGTAGTTTCTAGTGCTTTCTCTTAATTGGGATAGAAAAAACAATTTGTTAGATTCTTAGGTACAAGCCTCATACCAGGGATTGTACTGTGTTAATTTGTCCGGTAAGAATCCCAGACTGGAGGAACAGTGGCCCCCGTATCCACCACCTGCTCCCACGGTGCCAGATGAGTCATTCTTGAAGATACACTGGGGCCAGGCCAGTGACAGGAATCCCCACTGGCAGTGTTCAGTCACTGTGGTGTGCAAATTTCTGAAATACCAGAAAAATTGACGTCACTTGAATAGAAATTTGCACTACAAAATACGCTGATATTAAGCACAGTTTGATGAGTTTGAACAATGTATTCAACCACATGACCTATGCTCCAGTCAAGCTGGGGAACGTTTCTGCCACGCCAGGAAGCACCCGCTTGCCCTTTCCCACGCGAGGCACAGTATTCAGGTTTCTGCCGCCATGAGGTGGCTCTGTCTGTTCTTGGGCTTCGTGAGGGAAGCGCACAGTAGGCACCCCCGTGTCTGCTTCCCTCACCCAGCACACTGCTGTTAAGATTCACTCATTTGTTGCATGCATTAGTAATTCATTTCTTTTCATTATAGAGCAATATTCCATTTTTTTAATACACCACAGATTGCTTATCCATGGTCTTGCTTTTGATTTAATATTTAAGTAAGGAGGGAGAGCTCTAAGACTTCACTTTGCTCTTCATGCCTGAATGGGTGTTCTTCCTATTGGGGAACTGAGAGGTAGTTCTGCACAGTATTGAGGGTTAATATTCCAAAGACACACCTGGGTGCCTGAGAAATAATGTGGCTTAGGCTTGGAGGCCCACTGTGACTGGAGGACATTGCAGTGTGCTGGCTCGCAGGGGCTACAATTAGTCTGGTCATTGTCCTAGATTCCCTGACACCCTTCATGCCAGCCTTCCCAGGCCCAGGCTCTCTGGCAGACGGCCAGAGACCCTTCGGGAAAGGGAAGGGAGTTAAAAGAGCGCGTGCTGGTGACATGATCTGTATCCTTCCTGAAGCCCCAGGCTCTGTGTGTTGGGTGGTTCCTTAGGAAATGGGTGAGAAGCTGTAACTTCATTGTTAGGCCTAAGTGAGACCTCACTTGCTAGGCCTGGAGTTGCTCTAGTTATATTGACCAGGTAAGAATGTGGTAGACTGCCTGGCTGTTTAGGTCCTCGGTCCTGGGGCTGGTGAGTAACCACTGGAGACTCCCGTAGGTCCTCTTGGTTGTCAGCTGGCAGTGCCCTCATTGCTTCAGTGGTTAGTAGTGATGCCTGGTCTCTGCGCTCTGGGGTCTTTCTGTCCTTGTTGAAGCAGGCACCGTTTCTTCAGTGTTCGCAGCACCTGCTGCCCATGGGGAGTGAGCACTGGGGTACCTGCTGGGGACGGCTATCTCCTCACTGCTTTATTTCCCAAAGTTTTATAGCGGGAGCGTCTTCTGGGTGCCCATGAAACATTACCCTGAACGCCAGCTTTCCCACTGCCATCCCAGCGAGGCCCAGACCTCGTGGGCTAAGAGAGACCTGCCCCTGAGCCCTGGCAGACTCCTGGCCTAGGGCTTTGTGGGTGTCATCCAAGGGTGGATTTGGGAGAGGTTAGTCAAACACCAGTAAATAATGCCCTTAAGTGAATGTGATTTCCTCCGTCTTACACATTTGCCATTAGGAACATGCCTCAGAATACGGTAGCTGCTATAAACATGAGGTTTTCAATGCAGAACACAGATCTGCAGGAACCGGGCTGTCTGGGCCACGGTGCTGGCTCTCCCACTCAGTAGAAATGTGGCTGTGGGCCGGTTTGTGAAGTGGAAGATAATAATGGAACATCCTCCTTGGGTTGCTGCGAATAGTAAGTGAATTAATGCCTGAGTAAACCTTTCAGAACAGTGTCTGCACAGAGGGGTGGGGTAGAGATATCAGCTCCGATTCTCACTTTGTGGTTGTTCATACTGCGTTTTCATTAGTAATTCCTGGGGTGCACAAAAGCCACCACTTTTCGCATGTGTGTTTTGTATTTGAACGTTTACGGGATGTGTGTACCAAGTTGAGAACCATATTGTCGTCAAATATGAATATTGGGGGCCTGCTACCTACCGATGGATCAGGAAGCATTCCGGTGTTTTAGCAACTGAAGTGTCCATGTGTCCGCATGCTGGCTAAGGTTGTTTCTTGTAGATACTGTTTTTCAGGTATCTGAAGAGTTTCTGTTGGAAAGCTAGCTAAATATCCTTCAATAATGGAGTACATAATTTAAACACAGCCTGTCTATACTAGGGAATATTATGTAACCTTTACCTGAAATGAGGCAAACATATCTATACTGATACAAAAATATCTCTAAGTCATATGCAAAGTAAAATTTTTAAAAAAGCAAGTCAAAATAGTACAAAGAGTATGATGCCATTTATTTTAAAAATGACATTTGAGCATAAGTAACGTGTTTCGGTGAAACTGCTGATGCTTCTTACTTCTGGGAGAGGACTGGGAAGTGGGGGTGCAAGTAAAGGAACTCTCACATTTTTCTCTGTGTGTTTCTGTACAGACTGAACATTTTCCAAATGGGAATGCAGTAGTATTATTTGTATAATAAAGAAGAATTGAGCATTTAATTCAAGAAGCAAGAAATAGAAAACTAAAAAGGGAGCAAATGAGTAAATATGTGAGGATACATTTATGAATTTAAGAAACTCCCAAAGATATGATAAAATAAATGAGTAAAACAACTAGAAAACTTCTAGAAAGTCTGGCAGAGAAAAGAAAAAGAACACAAGTAATTAACATCTGACAGGAGGGAGGGAATGTGCTCCAATACAGAGGAGAGGCAACACGAGAGACTCGCCGGGAAGAATCAGAGGGGGTTCGCGCAACCCAGTATTGAAGGGTGTATTAAAAAGCTACAGTATGGAAGTGGTTAGGAATAGGCAAATAGGCCAACGGAAGAGAACGAGAAGCACAGAGCACACACACTCACGTGGGACATTTGTGTATAATGAAGAGCCATCCCAAATAAATGGGGAAATGACAGATTTTCACTAAGAAAAGTTAGTTCTCTACCTTATATAATGCATAAAAGAAATATTCCAGATGGAATACAAATCTACGTGTAAAACTAAAACCATTCAAATATCAAAAGATAATGATTTGACAGGTAGAGCTTGGCAGTTATCACTGCTGTCCCCACAACAAGAAAAAAGCTCAGCAAATGGAAAATCAACAACTCTTCTCAGATCCGTCAGAGAAATGAGGTCATGGGGCAAACTGCTATCCTGAAAACTGGAGAGACAGGTGAATGCAGAGAATCAGAACTTACCTGAGAAGCCAGGAGCAGAAGCTGCTGCTGGAGCCAGTACTGTCAGGACACTCACAGGCCAACTGACAAATGTAATTAGCACAGAAATGAGAAGCCAGGCATGGTGTGCATCTGTAGTCCCAGCTACTTGGGGGGCAGGGGCAGAAGGATCTCTTGAGCCCAGGAGTCTGAGGCTGCAGTTACTATTTTCAATTACTAAAGCAGTTTTTTAAAAGTATAATCCCCACTTCTGGAAAATGATGGTGTAATTGGTATACATTGTTTTGGGGCAGCATTAAACTGGTTTACATTAGTACATCATGACACTGAAATACGTATTGATACATATCCGTTGTCATAAAAATGTTCATACCTATTAACTGAAGAATCTCAGTTGAGAGTATTTGTCTAAAGAAGATAAACATGTTTTAATGTTGCAATCGCCTGAGTGTAATTTCAGGGTTTGGGGTTCTAGGAGCATTGGGATGGCTTGAAGCCAGGCTGAAGTTCACATGGGGCAGCTTTGCAGGGACCGTTCTGCCCCTGCCTGTGAGAGCTGCACACTCCAACTCCTTCGTTCCCCATACGCAGTCTCTCAGGGTCACCGTCGAGGCCAGGAAGCACCACCTTGGACAAAAGTAGCCCCAACATTGACTTCCCTCCCTGGATATTTCATCTTCTCCTGAGTCTTAGAGTGATCTTTAAATACCTTGTAAGCTTTTAAAACTTGTAGGATGATTGCCTTCTCCCCCATATGAATTTTAGTTTACCAAGTTCTAGAAAGTCCCATGCAATTTTGATTGAGATTACATTAAATTTATAACTGACGAGGGAGAGGAGGATGGTTTTTACATTAACTTCCCAGCCATGAGCATGGCATCTCTTTAGTTTTTTAAAAAAGATGTGCTTCAGCTGGGCGCAGTGGCTCACGCCTGTAATCCCAGCACTTTGGGAGGCCGAGGCGGGCGGATCACGAGGTCAGGAGATGGAGACCATCCTGGCTAACACGGTGAAACCCCATCTCTACTAAAAATACAAAAAATTAGCCGGGCATGGTGGTGGGCGCCTGTAGTCCCAGCTACTTGGGAGGCTGAGGCAGGAGAATGGCGTGAACCCGGGAGGTGGAGCTTGCAGTGAGTCGAGATCACGCCACTGCACTCCAGCCTGGGCGACAGAGTGAGACTCCTTCTCAGAAAAAAAAAAAAAAAAAAAAAAGATGTGCTTCATGGAAGTTTTATTTTTTTCTCATAAATGTCTTCATATTCTTTATAATGTTTATTACTAAGCATGTAACAATCAATTTTTTTTTCCATTGTTAATGGAATTTTTTTTTAACTCTTGTGTTATCTAATCAGTTATTGCTAGGGAATAGAAAAGTTAATTTTTTTTTTTTTTTTAAATAGGGTCTCACTCTGTTGCCCAGGCTAGAATGCAATGGTGTGATCACAGCTCACTGCAGCCTCGACCTCCCTGGCTCAAGCAATCCCCTTGCTTCAGCCTCCTAGGTAGTTGGGAATACAGGCTTGCGCCACCATGCCCAACTAATTTTTGTGCTTTTTTTTTTTTTTTGAGACAGAGTCGCTGTCGCTGAGACTGGAGGGCAATGGCGTGATCTCAGCTCACTGCAGCCTCCACCTCCTGGATTCCAGCGATTCTCCTGCCTCAGCCTCCTGGGTAGCTGAGATTACAGGTATGTGCCACCACACCTGGCTAATTTTTGTATTTTTTGCAGAAACGGGGTTTCACCAGGTTGGTCAGGCTGGTCTCAAACTCCTGACCTCAGGTGATCCACCTGCCTCAGCCTCCCAAAGTGCTAGGATTACAGGTGTAAGCCATTGAGCCAGCCTGGCCTAATTTTTATACTTTTTTGAGATGAAGTCTCGCTCTGTCACCCCAGGCTGGAGTGCAGTGGCGTGATCTTGGCTCACTGCAACCTCTGTCTCACGGGTTCAAGTGATTCTCCTGTCTCAGCCTCCCAAGTAGCTGGGACTGCAGGCGCACACCTCCATGCCTGGCTAATTTTTGTATTTTTTTTTTTAGTAGAGACAGGGGTTTCACCATATTGGTCAGGCTGGTCTTGAACTCCTGACCTTATGTAATCCACCCTCCTCAGCCTCCCAAAGTGTTGGGATTACAGGCGTGAACCACCGCACCTGGCCTGTACTTCTTATAGAGATGGGTTTTCATCATGTTGCCCAGGCTAGTGTTGAACTCCCGGGCTCAAATGATCCTCCCACCTTGGTCTCCCAAAGTGCTAGGATTACAGGCATGAGCCACTGTGCCCAGCCTGGAAAAGTTAAAAATCTTTTTATGTTGATCTTGTATCCAGAAAAATTAATTTTTTTTGAGACAGGGTCTTGCTCTGTCATACAGTGCAGTGGCATGATCTCAGCCCACTGCAGCCTCGGCTTCCTGGACTCAAGTGATCCTCCTGCCTTAGCTTCTCAGGTGGCTGGGACTATAGGTGCGTGTCACCACACCTGGCTAATTTTTGTATTTTTTGGTCAGGGTTTTGCCGTGTTGCCCAGGCTGGTTCAAACTCGTGGACTCACACGGTCCACCCACCTCGGCCTCCCAAAGTGCTGAGATTACAAGCGTGAGCCACCGTGCCTGGCTTATTTTTAAATATATTTTTAAAATTAGAGAAAATAGTACAACCAGTCTCATTGATCTTCACCTTTTGTTGTTTTTGTTGCTAGAATATTTTATAGCAAATCCCAGACTTTATCTAATTTGACCCACAAATACCTTAGTTTGTGTCTCTAACAGATTGTTTTTAAAAATAAAACATTTTGGCCGGGCGCGGTAGCTCATGCCTGTAATCCTAGCACTTTGGGAGGCCGAGGCGAGCGGATCACGAGGTCAGGAGATAGAGACCATCCTGGCTAACGTGGTGAAACCCCGTCTCTACTAAAAATACAAAAAAATTAGCAGGACAGTCCCAGCTACTGGGGAGACTGAGGCAGGAGAATGGCGTGAACCCAGGAGGCAGAGCTTGCAGTGAGCCGAGATTGTGCCACTGCACTCCAGCCTGGGTGAGAGAGCAAGACTCCATCTCAAAAAAATGAAATAAAACATTTCAACTTAGCAAAAGGTGAAAAATTACCACATAACAAATTTCTGTTAAATGCTATATCGAATATAAATAATAGGCTGGTGCGGTGGCGCATGCCTATAATCCCAGCACTTTGGGAGGCCAAGATGGGCAGATTGCTAGAGCTCAGAAGTTACCAGCCTGGGCAACATGGTGAAACCCCATCTCTACAAAAAAATCCAAAAATTAGCTGGGTGTGGTGGCACATGCCTGTAGTCCCAGCTACTCGGGAGGCTGGCACATCAGGCCATGTTCTGGCCACAGGTTGTTGCCTCCAACCCGCTGAGAGCAGAGCTGGCTGGAGAGCTGACGGGAAGCTCCACGGTGTTTGCCCCGGGTCTGGGGAAGAGTCTGCTTCCAGGCAGGCCGGACGTTCTCCTCCTCAGGCTTAGTGGCTTGTGGGTATAGGAGGCATGGAGTGAACTGGGCAGTGGCCAGCCCCCTGGGGAGGCACAGATGTTGGTGTGAATGGCCAGGAGTGGGGGCAGCTCCCAAGACTCTGGCTTGGTTTTTCTGTTGCTTTGCCAGGAGACCTGTGAGTACCATCTAGAACATTCTGAGAAAGTCCCATAGAATAAGATGTCTTCCAGCAGATTCATTAAGCAGTGTGCCGGGAGAATATGACTTTTGCTAAGTTGCAATGCTGGTGAGGTGAGATTATCACATGTTGCTTCTCCCTCCCTCTGCCTCAGTAAAAGAAGCAACAAAATGCCTCGGATGCCAGACACGTCTGCACCCACACCCTGAATAATAGCCAGTCACCTCCCTGCTGAGTGGGCTGGCTGCCCTCCCAGCTAGGGTTAGGAGGCCTCAGAAGTGCTGGCTTCAGGCTAATAGAATCCACAAATGGAGAATTCGGTGAATTGGGATGGCAAGAAGGAGACCCTGAACTCTGGAGTGAGACCGAGTGGATTTGAACCCTGAACCCAGCACTTACTGGCTGTGGGGGTCTTGGGAAAATGATTTAGACCTTCTCAGCCTTGGTCTCCTCATGTGTGGAATGCGAATGAGAATGGCGCCTAACTATTGTCATAATCACTGGCACCTAGTCAGTGCTTTATGGAGTTAGATATTTTTCTCATGACCAATGGCTGGACTGTTTATTAATAACAGTAAGACTGAGGCCTGCCGACTTACGTAGGTCACCAAGTCTGTCAGTGCAGGTGACTGAAAGGGTCTGGCAACTGGGCCCACAAAAGACTTTATTGGAAGGTAGGGAGCCCCCAGAGTCAGGAAAAGATGCAGATGCAGACCTGAGCATGGGACCCAGGCCTCGGCACTCATTGGCAGTGAGGCGGTTTGGATGTGTGTCCCCGCCCAAATCTCATGTTGAATTACAATCCCCACTGTTGGAGGTGGGACCTGGTGGGAAGTGACTGGATCGTGGGGGTGGTTTATCATGGTTTAACACCATCCTCCTTGGTGTGGTCTTGGTGGCAGTGAGTTCTTGTGAGATCTGGTTGTTTTAAAGTGTGTGGCACCTCCCCTGTCTCTCTTTTCCTCCTGCTCCAGCCACGTAAGATGTGCCTGCTCCCCCTTCATCTCCCGCCATGATTATAAGTTTCCCGAGGCCTCCCCAGAAGCAGAGGCCACCTTGCTTCCTGTATAGCCTGAGGAACTGCTGGTCAATTAAACCTCTTTTCTTTATAAATTACCCAGTCTCAGGTATTTCTTTATAGCAGTGTGAGAATGAACTAATACAGGTAGGCCCGGGTGCTGCTGCAGGCCTGAGGCAGCTCTGGTCATCTCCTCCTGTGTCACTCCATGCATGACTCACATCCTAGGGAGAGAGCATTTGCTGGCCTGCATATGCCATGAGCCTTTACCCGGTGGCCTGTCCTGAGGGACAAGGGTTCACGGGCAGAAGTCCCACAGATAAAAATGGAAGTGCTGTTTGCCCTAAATGGGAAAGGGGGTGTGCATACAGAAGCATCACCACCACTGACACTTCCATCACTACCAGCTCCACCTCTGTTACAACTTCACCACTATCACCATAACCACCATCACCACCTCTACTACCACCTCCACCACCACCAGCTTTACCATCACTAACAGCTCCACCTCCACCACCACCACCAGCTTCATCACCACTAACACCCCCACCACCACCATAACCACCTCCACCACCACCAGCTTTACCACCACTAACACCTCCACCACCACAACCACCTCTACCACCACCAGCATCAACACCACTAACACCTCCACCTCCATCATCACCAGCTCCACCTCCACCACCATGAGTACCACTATCACCATCTCTACCACCACTAGCTTCACCACCAATACCTCCACTTCCACCTTCACCACCACCACTGTATTAGTCCATTCTTGCACTGCCATAAACCCCTGAGACTGAGTAATTTATAAAGAAAAGAGGTTTAATTGGCTGATGGTTCTGTAGGCTGTACAGGAAACATGGCTAGAGAGGCCTCAGGAAATTTACAATTATGGTGGAAGGTGAAGGGGAAGCAGGCACATCTTACATGGCCAGAGCAGGAGGAAGAGAGAGAGAAGCAGGAGGTGCTACACACTTTTAAACAACCAGATCTCATGAGAACTCTATCATGAGAACAGCACCAAAGGGGGAAATCTGCCCCCATGATTCAGTTACCTCCCACCGGGCCCCACCTCCAACACTGGGGATTTCAATTCCACATAAGATTTGGTTGGGGACACAGATCCAAACCATATCAACCACCACGACCACTTCCATCACCACCAGCTCCACCACTACCACCATGACCATCTCTGTCACCACCAGCTTCACCACCTTTAACATCATCTCAACAACCGCCCTCCAGCACCACCACAGTAACCACTACCATCACCATATCAATCACCACTTTCCTCAACAACACATCCACTGTCAAAATCACCACCACCTTTCCCATCACCGTCAGTACCACCATCAGGATTACTGTCAATATCAATACCACCACCACCAACACAATATCAATATCAGTACCACCACTACAACAATCACACCACCTTCATCAACACATCCACCATCCTCCAAATCACCATCATCTCTACCATCATCACCACCAGCATCACCATCAGCAATACTGCCAATGTCAATACCATCAACATCACAATCACCATCACCACTATCACTATCACCATCTCTATCACCACCTTCAGCAGCACCACAATAACCACAACTAACACTGCCAATATCAATACCACCACCACGACCTCCAGCATCACCTTTACTACCACCACCAATACCATACATAGTCACCATGATTACCACCATCACCCCTAACCACCACTGTTGCCACCCCTATCACTGCCACCATGATTGCCACCATCCCACCAACACTGACACCCTCAACATCAACACCACTGTAACAATCACTCCTACCAACGCCAACACTAACACCACCATCACTACCAACACCACCACCACTACCAACACCAACACTAACACCACCCAAGATGGACAATCCAGACTTCTTCTCTCCTTTTTGTTGCCTGCTGACTGGCAAAATATTGATAATACAGTAACGTGCTAAGGCCAATTCTTCAGACATTTGGGGTCTAGGAGTAATATTTTTAAAACCACTTTTGCAAAGATTATAACCGAGACAATTATTACAGTGAAAGAGATTTGACCTAACTGACTCCATCTTGCTTCTAACCTCCAAGCTGTCCTTGTTCATTCCTGGCCGTAGGCCAGACTAACTCTGGGAGGAACTTAGTTTATGGTTTAGCTTTGAAACAGAGATGATAACAGTCCTTTCCCAAAACAAACCCCCTTCCTGCCTGGGGACTAACAAATTAGCCACAAGATTAGAATTATGATTTAGGAGTCATGCAGCTGGAGGCTGCAAGATTCTAAACCTCTCCACGTTGCTCCTGGGAATAACATCACTGTTGTAAAACCTAGGATCAGTGCTTGAGATATTGCAGACCCTGCATTCTGATGTACCAGCTGACACCGCCCAGACTGGTATTTGGCTCAACCAGTTCTGCGATCCCACCCAGGAACAGAAGACAGCAAGAAAAACCCACTTCAACCCCCTCTGATTCCATCTCCAACCCGACCAATCAACACTCCCCACTTCCTGAGCCTCTACTCACCAAATTATCCTTAAAAACTCTGATCTTCAAGTTTTCAGGGAGACTGATTTGAGTAATAAAACTCCAGTCTTCCGCACACCAGCTCTGTGTAAATTACTCGTTCTCTACTGCAATTACCCTGTCTTGGTAATTTGGCAGTGGGCAAGGTGAACCCGTTGGGCTGTTCCATTTTGGGGGGGTGCAGCTTCTGATTCCCCACCCTGCAATTGCACCCTGGAGTCAGTGACACTTGGTACTGAACAGAAGTGTCACCCTTTTGAGGCAGGGCGTTTCCTGCAGGGAAGAGGTAGCCACAACAGGACAAGACACCAAGGAGTGATGGGCCCTCCTGACTCCTCTCCACTAAGCAGAGGGAAGCTTTGTGGGGCACTCTTCTCTGAAGCGGCGGAGGGGGAACGACTTGCTCTTGCCCTGTAGATTGGGCTCAGTCAACATCATAAGCAGAAAACTGAGGTACCGTCTCCATGGGCTGACATCCACTTTCCATCACACAGACTGGGATTAGGTGACTCACTGCATTTGCCATTCAACTAGACCTGGGCTGTGTTTAAATGGTGAAAAATGGCCAATTAAAAGTGGCCAATCTGGCAGTTTTGACTGTTCTAGTAAGTCACTCAAATTTCATCATGGTTGGCCAGAACTACTGTGTCATTTAGCAAGAGCCAAAATGTTTGTCTAGCATGAGTAACTTTGAGTGTATTCATTAGTACGTGTTCAGGCACCTTTGCTCTCGAGCATGGAGTATGTGGAAGTTGCATCTGCACTTGCCCTAAAACCTCACCTGAAGTCCATCCCTCTCATGAAGCCATACCTGATCAAGCGGAGACTCAGTGAGCATCTCCCACAGAGAACGTTAAACGGGAAGATGAGAGCCCCAGCCTTCAACCTGAAGAGGAGAATGCCATGCAGGAGCCGGTCAGTCCCGTCCATGTGATATGGGCCTTTGGGATTCAAACAAAGCCTGCTGCGCCCCACTGCACCCCAGGGTTCTCATGCCAGCCCTCTCAAGATGGTTTCTTAGAATCAGAGGCCCAGCTGCCCCATTTGAAACACTTTCTGGTCCTCGTTAAGGACTGGTCAGCTCTGATGTAACCCAGAGCACTGACTGACACAAAACCACTGGATTGGCCAACAGTTTCACCTTTGTCACCAGTGGACAACATTCACGATCACGGAGCTGGAGCCGCGTTCACGGTCACGGAGCTGGAGCGGCATTCACGGTCACGGAGCTGGTGCTGCGTTCACGGTCACGGAGCTGGTGCTGCGTTCACGGTCACGGAGCTGGTGCTGCGTTCACGGTCACGGAGCTGGAGCCGCATTCACGGTCACGGAGCTGGAGCCGCGTTCACAGTCACGGAGCTGGTGCCGCGTTCACGGTCACGGAGCTGGTGCTGCGTTCATGATCACGGAGCTGGTGTGCCCCAGGACTGGAATTTGAGCCCTGACCTTCTGTGTACTCCCCTGGTACACACCACTGTTGTCCCACTCAACTGGACACCTCTGGCAGATGGGATGCCCTTGAAGGAAAATGTGTGACTCAGGAACTGTTTAAAACAGGCCTTTCGACCTTGAAAATCTTGGCATCTTGGAATTAATCCTTGTAATCAAGGAATAACCCATGATTACAAATGTGAGGGATATGTTATCACTGCATTGAAACTACAAGGTTGCACTGTATACAGACCCTGGCATGCTACGGGCATACAGCATGCATATCAGCAAGTGTGACAATGATGGGTTAATTTCATAAGTAGGAAGGCACAAAGCATAAATGTATGTAGGAGACATTCCCCCTAAGGGCTCGGAGAATATAAGAGCATGTTTGAAAGCTGTACATGTGGTACAATGTTCACATATGTGCCTTGTACAGCATTCAAACGTGTCCTTGCACAGACAGACACAGACACACCTCTGCACCTGTTGGGTCAAGCATTAAGAATCTAATGGTGACCACCTGTCTGGCCAGCACGGTCTTCCTTTTGGATTAGAAGTCTGGGCTGTATCAGCTGGAGTTCTGGAACCAGCCTTGGTTTGCTAAACAACATTTTTCTTCCTCTCTCCACACTTTGCATTTCCTTTCCTTGAGTTTCCTTTTTTTTTTTTTTTTTTTTTTTTTTTTTGAGATGGAGTCTTGCTCTGTCACCTAGGCTAGAGTGCAGTGGTACAATCTCGGCTCACTGCAACCTCTGCCTCCTGGGTTCAAGGGATTCTCCTGACTCAGCCTCCCGAGTAGCTGGGATTACAGGTGCCCACCACCACACCTGGCTAATTTTTGTATTTTAGTAGAGATGGGGTTTCACCATGTTGGCCAGGCTGGTCTTGAACTCCTGACCTTAAGTGACCCACCCGCCTCGGCCTCCCAAAGTGCTGGGATTACAGGCGTAAACCACTGTGCCCGGCCTCCTGGAGTTTATTTTATCCAGTGTTGACCTGCCCCCTCTCAGAACCTGGGTTAGCGTGCCTGGTGCTTGAGGCAGGGAGCCGGCCACCTGGTGCTTGATGCAGGGAGGTGGCCACGCTGCGCTGCTGTCTTGTAGGTGCTGTGCTTCTCAAGGTGCTTTTTGTTGTGATCCCTCCAGTGCTTTCACTTTCCGTTTTTTGGGGGCTTCTTTGTGTTTAACCAAAGTTCAGGGCCCTTGGGGTAAAACAGGACCTTGTTCAGGAAACTAGCATTAAGCAAGCAGCAAGTCAAACAACGGAAGTACAAACAAGCCCAGGCCCCTCCCAAGATACACAGTCCTCCAGGATGTGGGCTCCAGACTCTGGGTCCTTCTCCACACCCACCGTTCATGCCAAGGGATGCGGCGGTCCGACAGCCTCTGGGAATCGCAGGGCCTTGGTCTTGGGAGCTGCTCTCCTGCAGTGTAAACTCAGTGACTCTCATTCAGGCAACAGACCTCTCCAGGTCATCCTCGTTCAGGCGGAGCACTTGGTTCCTCAGACCCCCATCTGTACCAGAGAAACGGCGTTAAGGCCTCACAAAGTAGTTTTCACTGAAGAGAATCCCGTGTCCCACCCCTGTGCGTCCGAATCACCTCACGAACCTGTCATGAAGAGGCTGTCCCTTCTGCAGGCTCACTCTGACCTTTCCTTTCCCCCGTAGTTTCCATCACTGACTCCATAGTCAGACGGCTCGGGACCTCCCAGGACGCACCGGCCCGTCGAGCCATCCGGGGGTGCTGCTCTTCCCAACCTCCCGACACCCCCACATGGACTTGTCTTACCACCTGTGTTAGGCCATTCTCGCATGGCTGTAAAGTAATACCCGAGGCTGAGTAATTTGTAAGAAAAGAAGCTTAATTGGCTCACAGTTCTGCAGGCTGTACCGGAAGCATGGTGGCATCTGCTTCTGGGGAGGCCTCAGGGAGCTTCTGATCATAGCAGAAGGCAAAGGCAGAGCAGGCATGTCACATAGTGAGGATGGGAGAGACAGGGAGAGAGAGAGGGAGAGGGACAGAGAGGTGGATGGAGGGAGAGAGAGGGAGAGAGAAGGAGAGGGGGAGAGAAGGAGAGAGGGAGAGGGAGAGACTTAGGGAGAGAGAAGGAGAGGGGGAGAGAGGGAGGGAGAGAGGGAGAGAGTTGGAGAGGGAGAGGGAGAGTTAGGGAGAGAGTTAAGGAGAGGAAGAGGCAGAGTTAGGGGGAGAGTTAAGGAGAGAGGGAGAGAGAGGGAGAGAATTAGGGACAGGGAGAGAGTTAGGGAGAGGCAGAAAGTTAGGGAGAGGTATCACATGGCTTTAAATGATCAGAACAGGGAGTCGGGGAGCTCACTCATCACCAAGGGGATGGCCCAAGCCGTTCAGGAGAGATCCTCCGCCATGCTGCCATCGCCTCCCACCAGACCCAACCTCCAACTCCAACACTGGGGATTACAATTCAACAGGAGATTAGGGCAGGACAAATGTCCCAACTGTATCACCACCAAGCCCACATTTGGGGTGCGCCTCGCTGTGGGCTCACAGCCTTTTTCCTGGATGGATTTTGCTGGGGGAGTTGCATTTGTTTTGAGGCAAGCACTGCTGTGTTAAAAATTAGAGTCTAGGCTACTAAAAATAATCAGTCAAAAGCAGCCCCATCTATCCAGTCCCTGCTGCCATCCTTCTCGCAACCAGTGGCTGTTTATGTAGGATCCACAGGTTTACACAGGGGCCTGAGTTTGTAGGAGGGAAGGGCTGCCCGGGAGCTACCATGACCTCTGTGCTGCGGCATTCTGCAAGAAAGTGCTTTCTACGGGGAGGTGGTCCCCTGGGTGTCTGGGTGTGAAGGATAAACTGCCCATCCGCCACCCACTCCGGGCACAGGTGGCTGAAGGAGGGCTGCGACAAAGAAAGAGGAGCTGCTTTCTTGAAGGATGGGAGGGTGAGGGGCCCCAGCAAGGAGATGACGGAGGTCTGAGGACAGAGGTGTCCGTGAGGAGGGGACTTAGGACAGTCAGCCCCAATATCCAACTCTGAATTGCAGATGTTTGGGCTACGATGGAACTCCCTCGCTGCCATCCCAGCCCCCACTCACTGTCCACAGGTGCCAGCCTTGCCCAGGCTGGTAAGGGACGCGGAAGGCATGGCCCTGGGGGCCAGGCATGGAGGAGAAAACCCACAGGGCACCAGGCAGATGTCCTTGGAATGAGAACGTGGCGGGAAGGCACGCGGGAGGGCTCAGGCCTCTGTCCAAGCCAGAAGCAGGTGGGGAGGTTGAGGGCCCAGGTGGGGTCACCAGGACAGGGACCCGGGAGGGGGTGACCCTGGGGTACGGTGTGAGGGAGGTGGGCTGTGGAGAAGCGCAGGCTCCCTCCCACCCGGAGGCCCCTACTGGCCCCCTTTGTCTTAGGACCTCTTGGAAGTGGCACTGTCTCCTGAGGAGGACACGCGACATCCCCCAGGACCCCGAGCGGGACGGCGGCGAGGAGACCAGGCCTGCAAGAGGCCTCACCCTGCTCTGCCCCAGAGCCCGCCTGGCCCCAGCCCACACCCCAGGCCCTCCGGGAGCTTTCCTGGGACCGAGCCTGGGCGCTGCCCGCGCTGCAGGGGAGGTCGACTGGGTCCATCTCTGCGCGACCGGATGCGCAAGTGGCCCGTTACGTTTAAATTAAATAAACGGTTGGAAGGCGTTAATTCGACGCGCGCGGGGCCCCGCGGGTAGAGGCCGCCTGCCCAGGTCCCCAGCAGAGTAGGTTCGGGCCTTTGCGTCCGGGCCAAGGGCGCGGCTTAGGCCCCCGCCGTCCCCAGGGACAGTGCAACCCCCAGCACCGGGCCGGGCGGGGAGCGGTGGCGGGCGGGGAGGGGATCGGAGGGCCAGGCGGGGGGCAGGAATGCAAGTGGGAGGGGACGCGCGGGGGCGGACGAGGCGTTCCGAGCGGGGAGGGGCGCGAGCTGGGGCGGGGGAGTCCAGGGCCGGGCGTGGGGCTCCGGGCCGCGGCGCCCGCGAGTGTGCAGGGAAGGGAGCCGGGCGGGCGGGGGGCGTGGCCGGGGCGAGCGGGGCTGGCAGGGGGCGTGGCCTGAGGGCGAACGCGCGTCCGGGGGCGGGGCCCTGCAGACGGGGGCGGGCCCAGGGCGGGGCCGGGGCGGGGCCGGGCGCTGTCCGGTGCTGAAGCTCGGCCCGGCGTCGCCGCAAGAGCGCGAGAGGCGCGGCGGGAGGAGCTGGCGGCGCGCGCCTCCCTGGGCCCGGACTCGGCCGCCTCCCACCGCCTCCCGCGCGGCCATGGACTGAGCGCCGCCGGCCAGGCCGCGGGGATGGGGCCGCCGCTTCTGCTGCTGCTGCTGCTGCTACCGCTGCTGCTGCCGCCACGCGTCCTGCCTGCCGCCCCCTCGTCCGTCCCCCGCGGCCGGCAGCTCCCGGGGCGTCTGGGTGAGTGGGGGGCGCGGGGGGAGGGGCGTCTCAATGAATTAGTTGGGGGCGTTGTGAGAGGGGCGCCTCCGTGAGGGGGTCGGGGTGGGGAGAGGCGCCACCGTGAGGAGTTCGGGGGGAGGGGCGGCGCCTCAGTGAGGGGGTTGCGGGGAGGGGTGCCTCTGAGTGAGGGGGCGTGCAGGAAGGGCGCCTCAATAAATGAGTGGGGGCGTTGGGGGAGGGGCGCCTCCGAGTGAGAGGTTCTGGGGGAGGGACGCCTCAATGAATGAGTGGGGGGCGTGGGGGGAGGGGCGCCTCAATGAGTGAGTGGGGGGCGTGGGGGGAGGGGCGCCGCAATGAGTGAGTGGGGGGCGTGGGGGGAGAGGCGCCTCAATGAATGCGGGGCGTGGGGGGAGGGGCGCCTCAATGAGGGGGGTTTGGGGGAGGGGCGCCTTGGTGAGTGACGGGGCGCGGGGGGAGGGGCGCCTCAGTGAGTGGGGAGCGCGCCTTGGCAAGCAGGTCGGGGGCTCCGGGGGTCTCGGGGTTCCAGCGCGACACCCCCAGGCTCTGGATCGCAAGCCCCCGGCCACGGGTCGCGCGCCTCTCTGTCCTCACTGGTGGCTCCGAGCAGGTCTCGCGCCCCTGCCTCAGTTTCCTCCCCGGCGTCGCCTGCTGCCTCTCCCCCAGCTCCTTGGCCTCACGCCCCTAGCCCCGCCACTCGGCACTCCCCTGGCCCTGGAGCGCGCGGCCCTGGTCCGGCGTGGGTGCGCCCCCCGCTGGTGTTTGCGCCGCGTGTGCCGCGAGGGGCCGGGCCTCGGATGTCCCGCTGCACCCGCTTCTACCTGCGTCCCCCGCACCCCCCGCGGGCAGCGCCGCCGAAATCAGAGGACATTTTTCCTCCGTGGCAGCCGCGGGAGGAAAGGGAGGGCGGCAGCTTCACGGCAGCGAGGGAGTGGAAGCCGCTGCTTACCCAGGCGGACGCCCCTGTTTTAAACCCATAAAACCTCCAGTCCCCGGCACCTCCTTTCCTGCTAATCTTGTTTATTAAGAAGATTTACCATAAAGCCAATGTTTCCAGGCGGCTTCGGGGCCAGAATTACACATGACAGGTTAGGATAATCGGTGTCCACGGGGCGCAGAAGCAAACGCAGGCGGGGACGGAGGGGGGTCCTTCGCCGCTGCCCAGCGCCGCCTGCACCCACCTCAGCGCGGCTGGGCTCCGGCACCTTCCTCTCTGCCTCTAGGCCCTTCTGGTCTCCAGTAGTGCTTTATCGTCAAAATCCCAAACAAACAAAAACTGCAGAGAACCAGGTGTCTTGACACAGTCTCCCTGGACTCCTGAGTTGACGCTCCCCTCCCTCAAGCCAGAGTCTCCTGAATTCCTCCCTTGCCTTGAGGTCTCCTCACACTCCCTAACCTGCTTGTCTCTGTTAGAAGGAACACAGGCTCTGGGAAAGGAGGTCCTTGCTCACCTGCCTTGGAGTCCTGGGAGGGAGTGTCTGTGCTGGTCCCGCACCTCTGGAATCTAGCCCAGTCACTGTGCCCCCAGGGCCCAGGTGAAGCCCTCACCCTTCCATGCTGGAGCACGGATGAGTCCTGCATGGGAAGCTTGGGGGCCTTGCTCACTCTGCCTCCTCCTGGTGCCTTGCCCCCTATCAGGAAAGAAGGCCCAGCTGTGCACCAGTGGCCTCTTGCTGGGGTTGTATTCCTTCCTCCAGCGGGCTTGACCTGGCCAGTCACCTTATGGGAGAGTTGTTTGCTTTGAGGCCAAGTGCCGCCCTTCACCTACACATGAAGCACACATGGGCGTGGAGTGTCCCAGGGAAGGTAGGTCATTATGGTGTGAGCTGGAGGCTGGTCCTTGACTGCCTTCCTTGCCATTGCAATGGCCAGTTCACAGCATTCTTCCAAAATCACAGAGAAAGTCAGAAAGGTGGGGGGTAGCTGAGAGAGGCAGCAAAGGAAAACCCAAAGATGGAAGTGCATGAAGAGAGGAAGGCTGCTAAACTGAATGATAATGCCCAATGCAGCAGTGTTATTTTGGCTGCCAGCAAAGTTGACTCATATAATTAAAACTGGTGCCATGTTTCCCTCGGCCCTGATACGGTGTGACTGGTAACAGAAGGCTGTGTCATTAGGAGACTTATGGACTCACTCATTTTGTGGGAAAACATTAAGGATCCAGACGTGGTTCAAATTGTTTGAAGGACTCCAGGTGAAAGGCATCACCTACATTCTCAGGTAATTGGAAACTGCCCCAGTGGTATAGACAAAGAGTGAGATGTATGTGTGCTCCTCCCATTGCGGGAGCCACCTTGGGGCAGAATGTGGCCGTGTGTCAGCTACCTATGTCCCCTCCACCTTGTACCATCCTCACTCAGGGTTGCTGCCATTTTGTCAGAACACAATCCACAGAGAATGCGAGAAGCTTGCTTACCCGGCAGGTGCTGCCATTTTTCTTTCTCTCGTGTCTGGATCTTGTTTGGCAATGGTCACGCCAACTGCATTGTTCCAAATAATGAGGCTCGATTAAAGATGCACAGAGCGGCCTTAAATCTGGCCCAGCTGTGCCATTTGTAATCTATTTATTTATTTACCTGCTAAGATTCAACTTCACGTTGAGGCCTCCAGAGCACATGTGGTTCAAGGAGATCCAAGTTTTTGCTCCTCTGTTACGTCAAAAAGCCTTGTAGTTTAGAACTAGGGGTTGATGTTAACGAGACCTAAAGACCAATTCTTTTTATATAGGATGCCTTGTCTTGAGCAAGGGGCCCTTCTCATGTTGATAGTGAAGGAGCTCTTGATGAAACCCAGAGTCGATAACTACCGTCTCTGAGTTTATTCTCGTGGCCTTGAGCTGCACTCCACGATGCTGACTTATTTCCAGAACAGCTGTTGGCAGCACCCCATGGTAGTGGAAGTCTCACTGCTTCCTCTCTTAAAGGACACTCTTTTCCCCTGATTTATTTAGTTTCCTGCCCTCTCATCACCCACTCTGCCTGTTCCTTTCTGGTCGGAAGGGCTCCCTTATGGCATTAATTAATTATCTGTGAGACCATTATCGAAGCCGAACATAGGGGAACATGGCATCCTTTCTAGTGACACGATTCAGCTTTGCTTGTAGCCAAAATAACACTGGTGTGTTATGCAGGGCTGTTCAGACATCCTGATGGTCTTTTCTTCATATGCTTCAGTCTTTCAGTTTTCCTCCCCACCGGCCCGCCTTTCTCTGTGATTTCAGGGCATCCTTTGTGCAGGTCTCAGTGCTTTTTCCTTAAGTTTAACTTGAACATAAGCCCTTTGTTAAGGGCTTTACGCTGTTCTTCAGTTACATGGAGGCTGACTTGTGAACCTGCTCAGGTAGCCCCTATGTTTAGGGGGGCAGTTTTCTAAGGGCCCACCCTTCCTTTTGCTAAAGAAGCACAACTTTCATTTGCCAATGATAGAGTCAGGCTTTCATGCAGATTTTGCTTGGAGAATCCAGATTCAGAACCAGTGGGTGCACCTGGCTGTGAAGACAGGAGATTGTTCATTTTGCTCCTTTGTTTTGGCCTTCCGATTTGCCTACACAGACTTTTCATTCACCAGGGAGCCCACACAGAGCTGAGAGGCAGAGCCATCAGAGCAGGACTCTGCTGGCTTTGTGAAGGAGATGGCGTGATTGTTTATTTTTAAATCAAAGGATCCTTACTGCCGCAAAAGCACAAATCTATCTTTACTTCTTGGGGTCCAGAGCCTTTGATTCTGTTTGGTTGGATGGTAATGAGCAACCTGCCCCTTCCCCCAAGAAGAGCCTGCTCCTTGCACATCTGTGAGCTTCTCTGCCTGTTGTTCCCTGTCTCTCCTCCTCAGTCTCCATCAGCCTAAGGGCTGATGTTCTGGGCAGAAGGAATGGGGTGTGTTGTAAACCCTGGGCTTCTGGAAGAAGGAGGTGCCAGACAATGGGCTCACTCATGAAGCTAGATTCAGGAAGCAGGATGTAGGGTGTCAGGCTCAGAAGGGATGGGCAGGGAATGGAAGAGCTTTTAAAATGACTTCTTCTCAGTGCTGAGCTTAGCTATGTGTTTCAGCATCTGGCAGCTCTTCTTCCAAGCTGATTTGTTTTTGTACCTGGTGATTAAGGTCAGGGGTGCCTGCCAGGGAGGTGGGGGTGGGCAAACACTTTGTCATAGTCCTCTCTCTGCTTTACTCCGAGATGGTGTTGGGCCCCGTCATGGCGTACAGCGGGAATCTCTGTGTGCTCTGAGACGTGTCAGCATGTTGGGTCTCCAGCTTCCTGTGAAGAATAGGGCTATTGACACAGGGTACACAGGACTAAGGTTAGGTGGTGTGATGTGCAGCCCAAGGCTCAACATCCCAAGGCCCCATCTTCTGATGAACTTTGTGGTAACACTGATCCTTTTATGTGACAATAATTTCTGCATTCTGGGTTTGTTTTGTCCTAGTGTTCATGCACTATTACCTAATTTTTGGATGCAATTACTCATCGACTTTTCTTTAGATTTTGAAAGTGAGGAATATGGGACTAGGAAGGGGAGTGAAGCCTCAAGGAGACACAGGGTGCAGCTAAGCTGTCATCAGACATGGTCTCATTAAGAAAGTTCCACTCAATGCAACTGGATTTGCGGGCGAGCCATGACCACTGCCTCTTGGAGGGTTACCTTAGAATTTCAAATTCCTTATGAAAAAGTGTTTGCAGCCAAACGTGGCCCAAACTAGTAATAGCTCCCTGGCATTGGGCGACAGATATCTAAGATATGCCTGGATATTGCAAATATTACCAGTTTAAGGATTCTTTTTTTTTTTTTTTTTGAGATGGAGTCTCACTTTGTCACCCAGGCTGGAGTACAATGGCGCAATCATGGCTCACTGCAGCCTCGAGCTCCTGGGCTCAAGCAATCCACCCATCTTAGCCTCTGAATAGCTGGGACTACATGCGCATGCCTCTGCACCAGGCTAATTAAAAAAAGTTTTGTCTTAGTTTGGGTTCATGAATAAATATAATAACTAAAAAACGAGCAAAAAAAAATTAAAAATGAATAATTGTTTTTTCTTTTTAGAGATGAGGTTCTTGCTATGTTGCCCAGGCTGGTCTTAAACTCCTGGCCTCAGGTGATCCTCCTGCCTTGGCCTCTCAAAGTGCTGGGATTACATGCATAGCCACTGTGCCCGACCGGGTTTAAGGATTGTTTGTGTGTGGAGAGGTGCAGAAAAAGCTTAAGAAATGGCAGAAAGGGTTTTCATCCAGCCGAATCCCAAGAGACGAAGGCCAGATGCACCTCAGCTAAGAACCTCTCTTATCTTCCCTGACATGATGTTCCACTTCTCAGAGAAAGCAAACAGCTAAATTCATGGCAGATAACCCTCTACACCACATAAAAGCACCTGGCAGCTCTTTCCACATTAGTTTAAGCTGACCTTCATAAATGTAGACCCAGCTGGACTTATTTTTTAATCTTAGTTGATAGAAGGCCAGAAAACCTGAGAAGCAGAAAACAGTTAATCCACTTTTCTGCTGCTTGGAAACAGTGTGGAAACAGTGTGTTGAAGGAAGGGCATTTTTTTCTTTTAATTCCTGTTATCTCTAAGAACTCTGCCACAGCCACTATTTAAATACCTAGATCAGGAAGTAAAAATGGGTGAGGCTCCCTTGGAAACACCTGCTTCTGCACATTTTAAATACCTTTTTTGTTTGTCACTCTGCCTCACGAGGCTGGTAAGTGGGTGGCTCTTGCAGGCGGCTGGAAAACTGGACCTCGGACTACCGAGCTGCATTTGTCTTGAACGGCTTCTGTGTGTGTAACGAAAAGAAACGAGATGATGAGCGTTTGGTGACAGTTACTCAGTGTTAACTCTCATCTCTGGAGGTGGTAAGAGGGCATTTCACTTCCTTTGTTTTTGTCTGTTCCCTCCAATAGTCCTAACTGGGATTCAGAAAACCAAGGGCATTCCCTGGGTAGTGCCAGGACTAGGACTGTGTCTTGTGAGGGTGATTCAAGGCCATGGCAGGTGACAGGGGATGAACTAATAGTTACAAAACCGATTCTGGAGCTTTCTTTTTAAAATTTAATTTTAAATTATCATAAAGTAAAATGGACTTTTTTTGGTGTACTGTGTTACATATAGATTCAGGTGGCCGCCACCTCTGTCAGGGTATGGATCATTCCATCACCCCCAAAACGTCCCAGTGTGCTCCCTTCACAGTGACAGCCTCTCCCATCCCTGTACCTCTGGGTACCCCTAAATCTTGAACCCCTGAGCCTTCCATGTGCGCTGACATGTATTCCCCAGAATAACCCATATAGGTATTTCTATCTTCAATTTACAGCTGGAAAGACTGAGGCTTGGAGTGGTTAAGGAATGTACCACAGGACACCCGGTGGATAGTGCTGGCATGGGGTCCTAGGTCTCTGGAGCCTCCTTTCTCTCCCAGTGGTCATCCCAGTATGGGCCGAGGATTCTACGTGCTGCCAGAACATGTCTCTCTGGTTGCACAGAACAAGGACATCTGTCTCGTTCTTACAGGAGTGGGGACCATTTCACTTGTCAAACTGCCTTTCTCCTCGGAGCTTCTCAACCTCAGGCCATGGAGATTTTAAAGTGCTCTTTGGCACCAGCAGGGGATTGATTTTCTGAGTTGGGTTTTGTTTTGGGTATCAGATTCAAATATTTGGTGTGCCTCTCTGAGGGAATTTTGATGTTTGGAAATGGACGACTTATTTTTGGAGACTTTTGACCTTCCCATAATGGCAGGGAATGAAAATGCCACCCGTAGGATTCACTACTTGATGTGTCCATAAAAATGTTATGTTCTGAATGCTTTCTGGGCTTCCATCAGGTTTTTAAAAATATGGTGACACAAACACCAAAGAAGTGAGCTCTCATCTCAGACTTGTCATAACAAAAACCCACTTCAGAATAAGGGATGAGAGAGGGATTACTTTCCTAAGAACATTTATTTAAGAGTAGTTCTGCTTAGGTTTGATGTTTCGAGTGGCAAGCAGGCAGGGGGGTGGTTCAGGGACTCCCTGCTCTTTTCTGAACTATGCTGGTGAAGGGAAAGAGTAGAATTTTCTATCATGTGACATGGGCGCTCCGTCACCACGTGGTTCTGAAAGCTCATTTTGAAAAGGCTTCTGATGCAGTGTTCTGTATACAGCACAAAGGGTGTGTTTATAAATGGTTTGTTTGGCGGAAGGAATTTTCAGAAGGAGGAAGGCTGACCTGGTTTCCAAAGGGAAAGGACTTGATGTTAATCGTGCAAGTGAATTCTGGTTCTACATGTGAAATACATTCAACTTGTAAATGGATGGGGCCACTAATAAAATTGGCAGTCAGAGGCCGTGATTTTAATCCAGCTCAAAGCAGCAGTTAATCTGTGGTACAATTTGAGGCTGACTCCACAATGTGTACATTCTCTGAAATAGCCGCTCTTCTAGTGGACTCAACTGTGCACACCAGTGCAAGCTCCATTTCTTAGCTGGAGGCAGGGGATGGAACATAGGTGAAGCAGTGGCAGGAGCTGCTGTCTGATGACTTCCCACCTCAAGTCCATTTTGTCCCTCACATCTCTTTTACCAAGAGTTCTTGAATCTCTTTCTCTGCTTTGCCTGAAAACAGGCCAAGGTTGAGACCACTGGACTTCCATCTGATTTGAGTGTTCTGCGCTGAGACACAGCTGTGGTTAGAGCTGCTATGGGAAGCACAGCCATCAGTTCCTATGGAGCAGCACCCATTCTTGTGGTGGAAGCCTTGTGGCATCCATGTGCCCGCTTTGTTATGCTGTTATGGTCCTTGATTCTATGAAATAGCCAACATGAAATTATCATCAGTTAAGGTAACAGAATTGGGCTTTTTCACTGAAATAGAAAGAGGATTCTAGCAGAGTCAGAAACTGCAGGTGATTTCTGCAAATATGGTAGGGAATATGTGGCTATGTTTCAAGAGCACAAATTAAACGACAGTACTGCTTCCATGCAGTGTGTTGACAGATTGAGAGGTCACCTTATCTTTCCAATCAGATAATCTTTACAGTTTGCACTTGCACTCATATTAGAAGTCAAGAGAAATGGAAGGACTTCACCTATAATCTTTCTGGATTTATACTTTGAGCAAAATACCTGGTTCTTCATGTTTTTGAGAGGACTACCTGAGATGAGTGGGAGAGTCCTTGGTAACCACAGAGTTTCTGATAAGTCCTAGTGGTTGTTATTTTTGGATGCTCCAGGTTTCTACAGTTAATGTTGGAGGTGGTGGCTGACAGGATGGAATATTATTATTGTTAGAAACAATATTACTTTAGAAAATCCAAGTCTCAGATGAACTGACAATAGAGATTATTGCAAAAGCATTGCCATTACCTTTTAAAGAGTAATATCATTTGTATTTCTTAATAGGCATATCCAAACAGGTTACATCAATAAGGATGAGGCCTGATTTTGTTGTGATGATGAGAGTAACTGATGGTGACAGCCCTTTGGAGTTTATTTTACATCATCCCTTCGATGACTGTAAAGCCCTTGAATAAAAGAAGTGGGACTTGGCCGGGCACAGTGGCTCATGCCTGTAATCCCAGCACTTTGGGAGGCTGAGACAGGCAGATCATCTGAGGTCAGGACTTCAAGACCAGCCTGGCCAACATGGTGAAACCCCGTCTCTACTAAAAATACAAAAATTAGCTGGTTGTAGTGGCAGGTGCCTGTAATCCCAGCTACTTGGGGGGTTGAGGCAGGAGAATCACTTGAACCTGGAAGATGGAGGATGCAGTGAAATGAAATTGCGCCAGTGCACTACTGCCTGGGTGACAGAGGGAGACTCTGTCTCAACAACAACAACAATCACCAAAAAAAAAAAAAAAACAAAAAAAAGAAGTGGGACTTAAGGGAACAATAGACACTGGGAATGCCTAAAGAGGGGAGGGAGGAAGGAGCCAAGGGTCAAAAAACTACTTACCAAGTACTGTGTTCCTCATTTGGGTGACAGGATCATTATAAACCCAATAGTTGGCATCACTCAATACACCCACGTAACAAACCTGCATATACATGTACCCTTTGAATCTATGATTTTTTTTTTTTTTCACAGAGACATGGTCTGGCTCTATAGCCCAGACTGGAGTACAGTGGCATAGTCATAGTTCACTGCAGCCCTGAACTCCTGGGCTCAAGTGTTTCTCCCCTCCTGAGTGGCTGATACTACAGGTATGTGCCACCATGCCTGGCTTGAACTCCTGGACTCAGGTGATCCTCCTTCCTTGTCCTCCCAAAGTGCTGAGATTATAGGCATGAGCCACCATGCCTGGCCCCTGGAATCTAAAAAAAAAAAGGTGACTTAAATAATATTCATGCAAATTTCTTACAAGTTTGAGTAGAAAGTATAATAAAAAGAGATAGTACATACCCTTTTCTTAGATATGCTAAACACTTTCTTTTAAAATGTTTTATTATGTAATATTTGATAAATGCAAAATTCAGAGCACGTTTTTTAGTATACTTGGCATGTCTAGGATGCACTGTTTTTAAGTGCCTGAATTTTGGTCTTCTCAACGAGCTTGCTGGGTGGGTGTTGTTCCCTTTGCTCTTCTGAAGTGAGGTGAGTGACTGGCTTGCTTTGCCCTCTGGCCTGCAGAGTAAGGGTGGGCAGTCCTGCTGTGCCTATCTTCCTGGCCTGTGGGGATGGCAAGGGGAGAGGGAGGTGGCCGGGCAGTGCAGGGTCTGTGTTAGGGCCCGGTGCACTATTCAGAGTTTGCACAGGGCCCTTTCCCTTACTCCATCCACTTAGGGTTGTGTCAGATTCCCAAAGGGAGACCTGTGGGCTCTGGATGGGCCCTGTTCCTGTCATCACATCCCATACTTGGGGATCGGTGGCTCTGGTGGACCCCATTCCTGTGGTCACGTCCTATCCTTTATCTGTCTGTTTTATCAGGTTACAACAGTCTTCCTCTTCGAGGAAATGAAGACAAGGTGAGTGCTCACTTTGCCGTTTGGACTTTCTTAGGAGCCCTTAGTGTTGTGCAGGCCCCATGCTGTCTGTGGCATCGGGCAGGGTGGGGAGCCCTCAGTGTTGTGCAGGCCCCATGCTGTCTGTGGCATTAGGCAAGGTGGGGAGCCCTCAGTGTTGTGCAGGCCCCATGCTGTTTGTGGTGTTTGGGAGGGTTGAGAGCCCTCAGTGTTGTGCAGGCCCCATGCTGTCTGTGGCATCGGGCAGGGTTGGGAGCCAGATGCCCTGTGCATTTCCATCTTGCTCCAGAACCTCTGTCTTGGCCACTGGCTGTCAGCCATGGCTCCCCATGCTGTGCTTCTGTGGGACCTTCGTGGTGTGTTCCTGTTCCTCATGTTCACTCAGATCAGCAGCATGTTACTCCCCAGAGGCCTCTATGGGAGAGGTACGCAGAGGTGCTGGTGGGAGGCTCCTTAGCAGTCCCCGTGTCCCTGTGGAAAGCCCTGGTAGTGCAGGCTGTGGGCTCTGGGGCTTGTCCCGAGAGGGCCCCTCATGTTTTCAGCCCTTTTTCTGGCTCAAACTTGTGCCTGGAATGTGCTTAAAAAAGGCTTTGAGGCAGAGTTGTGTGGAATAGAGAAACTGTGACATCAGAAGCAGAACTTTACAGAGATGTTCATTCTTGCAAAACCAGTGTGGCCTGAAAATGGCTTCTTCTGCATGAACCTGGCAGGGTCGCTGTGCAGGCGGCCCGGGCTGGCAGTGCCTGGCTGTGAGTGACTTGGTGTGTTTGCAGACACACAGCTCTGTCTGAGTGACCACACCAGGGGACACACCCCACCCAGGCCTGGGAGTTCCTGCTTGTTGCTTGTTTGGGGTAAGAGGCAGGCTCTTCCAGCGGGGAAAGTATTGACAGCACATGGAATGGGGATGTTGCAAACTCAGAGAACATGTTTTTTCTGAGTTTTTCATTGCTGTGAGCTTAACAATGATCACTTGAAAAAGGAAACGTTTTTAACTGGAAAATATTTTTAAAAATGAAGATTAGATTCTTGGTTTAGTTTTCTATAAAACAATCTACTTATTTTTAAATTTTTATTATAATTTCTAATAATACAAAATTATTATTGGTTATATCTATTTTGTCTCTTTGGGAAGTAAGATGTAGTTCTCAAGAGATGTGTTGATTTAGTGCCCTTCTGAGAGAATAAAAAGGCGCAATTTTGTGAAAAATTTGGATACTTATGTAGATATGCCTCTTGTATCCTCCACAGGTTCTGAGGGGTGACATATAGATGTAAAACCTGGCCGGGCACATTGGCTCATGCCTGTAATCCAAGCACTTTGGGAGGCTGAGGCGGGAGGATTGATTGAGGCCAGGAGTTTGAGACCAGCCTGGGCAACACAGTGAGACTCTATCTCTACAAAAAATGTAAAAAATTAGCTGGGCCTGGTGGCACACGCCTGTGGTCTCACTTACTTGGAAGGCTGAGACAGAAGGATCACTTGAGCCCAGGAGTTTCAGGCTACAGTGAGCGGTGATAAAAAGTAAAGCCCATCTTATGGGGCTAGCCAACTACATTATTGACAATATCAGTCAATAGCAAATGTTAAAAAGTGACGTGTTTGGTTTATTGGTACTTTTAAAGAATATATAACATTTGTTTAAAGATTTAATATTTTTCATAGCACTCTGAAAGAATGTCAGATATTCAGGGTAAGTTTAAAGGCAAGCACTATGAAAAAAAAGAATGTCCCAGATTGTTACAGGTGATTTCACATAAGATACCATGTTTGACAAAGACTGTAGATAAAATAAGTACTAACTCCAAAATCAAAGGCTCATTTTGAAAGATTCTGCCATGTGTGGGTATATTGTTAGCATGTTCCAAATGTTGAAATAGTTCTTCTAGACTATTAAAAGATGCTACTTTCCTGTGTAAAATAAATGACAAAAGGGAAGAAAAATATGTCCTTTGAAGAAAGGATGGAAGTCTGTTTTAATATGCAGCCTGAAGGAGAAGAGGGTGAGTAGTCTGGTGGTGGCCAGTTCTGCCGTGTAGATCAGTGGCTGTCACCTATGCTGCTGGGACTAGGTGGATGGCGGACAGGGACGTTGTTCGACATCCTGCAGTAGGCAGGACACTCCACGGAGCCACCCACCCAGTGTGCCAGCAAGGCCCGTCCAGCAGCCTGATGCATGTGGAGGAAGCTGCCGGGCATGCAGTCCTCACATGTAGCAGAGGAATAATTTGGCTTAAATTATGGCAGAACAAACTTTAAAAGAAAGGAAGAAGTATTGGCCCCTTCCATGCCACCTTCCAGTTCTGGCTAGAGTAACTGCCACAACTGAAAGTCTGATCCTATCACTCTTCTGCCGGAGCTGCCCCACACATGACGTTAGGAAGGAAGCCCAAGCCCTGGGCAGGGCTCTTGGGCCCCCACTGGCAGGAGGCTTCTGCCTCATCCCCCTTGTGGCCCCTCCTCTCGGTGTCTCAGTGTCTGATGGCGCCACCAACAGAAATGTGCATTTATTTACCAGATACATACTCTTATTTACAAGTTATATATGTGCTCCACTGAACTCATTGTATGTTTATTATAAAAAATTCAAAACAAATTTAAGAGAATGAGAAATTAAACATCACTAATGATTAAAATATTTTGATGATACAAAAACTTCTTTGTATTCACTAAAATTTTTATTAATGTGATTAATAACATTTTAGATACTTAGTTTTTAAGTGTCTTTAATCTGGAGAGCTTCAATCTATGGTTATTTGCTGTCTCGATGCACAATATATGCTGAGAACAGTGCTCATCACTACTGAAAATATGCATAAATCTATAATTGAGAAAGTTCGAAGGATGATTTTTAATCTTTCTGGTTGCCTTCTTGTGAGTCTAAATGTGATGCTTTCCACTTCAAAATGTGTCTAAAGAAGAGCTCCCATTGGAAGTACAGATTTTCTTGTATTTCCTTTCTGAGAATCTTTTCAAATCTCTGGATTACGTATAGTTAAAATGGGTCACCTAATCCATAAATCTCTTCACAGGCCCATGGAAATTGCAGCATAGTTTGAGAATGACACAAGGGGGCCCACTCTTCTGGCACCAGACCCCAAGAGGCCATTTGCTGTGGGGTCTCATGGGGCTCCAGCATTAGCCCATATATCAAGCTTAATTTGTAGGACATCTAAGGGTGGGCATATCTCAATATATATGTTGAGTAATTTTTGCTGAGTAAATGAATACATCAATTACAGATTCTCAGAGCTGGAAAAGAGTCCCTGGTCCAGTTTCATCGATTCATAAGTAACTTCCACATAAGGACATTCAGACCCAGGCATGGGGAGTGACTTGCTGTTGACCTTCCTGTTCAGAGACCCGAGCTCTTGGTTGGTTGATTTTCAAGGAATGAACCCCAGAGACATGAAGCTGTGGTGAGCACTGGCAGTCAGAAAGGAGAAGTGGTCACTCCTCCAGACTGCTTCTAGCTCTGTTACTCTAGGATTGGATTGAAGACCCCTATGCTGACTCTTTATTTTTAAAATTGATACCAACGTATGACTTTTCACAAGTAACGTAATCTTTTTCTGAAAATTGCTTGACTTTATCTAAAAATCTATTCTGGCCTCCTCAGCACCCAAAGTTGATGTTTTCTGCATTTCTAGGAAGCAGATTCCCTTTCCCATCCCCCCTCCATTTCTCTGAACATCTTGAGTTGTTTAGCTGGGTATAAAGTGTTAGTGACATACAAAGAAATGTTGATGATCAGATGAGGCATCTGTACCAGAGGATGATCATTAATTCCCATTAAGTATTTTTATAAAAGTAAAATGAGGGAAGAAAATACATTACTGTGTGCCTCAGAAGACTCTTGTCCATTCATCATGCATCATGCTAAATTACTATTTTAAATTTAGATTCTTAGTCTAAGAACATTTCAGAATGAATTAACAACTATTTCTCAGCTTAGAAAATGTCATGGAGTGAGATTTATTTATTTAGTTGGAATAAAATGTAAATCATTCAGAAAGTATAAACTCATACTTGCAAGCTTACTATACTGGCAAAATCAGTGGGCTAATAATATGTACTATAGTCTCATCTTTATTTAGAAACTGCTGTTCCTATATCAGCTTAATAATTTTCTACTGAAGAACAAAGTGTAAAGCAATTTAAGTGGCAAAGATCTCTGAGTGGCGTGTCCAGTAGTGGTGGACTAAGGGAGTCAATGACCCTGGCACCGAAAACAGATCTGGACAAAATGTATGAACTATATGAATGATCACAGTGATGAGTCAGAGGGCAGAGACCCAGGAGAAGGGCAGGGATGTGGCACTTAGGGTCACTGTTTTCCAGAGGTGTCAGCCAGTCCTGATCAGGAGCTTTGGAGAGCTGTTGGGCAGAGGTCCCTGGTATGCCTCAGAGACTTGAGTTAGGACCCAGCAGGCTGCACCCAGAAAGGGTTCAGCAGACAGCTGTCTTCGTAGGCACAGAGCTGGCTCAGTGCCCTGGTGGGTCAGGGCTGTCAGGGCTGCTGGAATCCTCAGCCGCCAGGTGGGGCAAAGTGGATCTTCTCTGGAGGAGGTAGCATAACTAGAGCCTCAAGTTAACCCCACAGTTGTTCACATCACTACCCACTACCAAACAAAACAACATTTTCAGGGGAATTCATATGTTTATCCTTTTCAGTTTCCTGTATCTCACTGTGAACGAAGAGGATCAGGTTTCCACCCAACTAGACAGCCAGACAGAGAAACCTCTTTTCAGAACATTGTACTGAATACCTACTATGTGCTAGTCATTGGACTTGCAAACACGAGCAAGACAGAGTCCCTGCCCTCCAGAACCCTCCCTGATTTCCAGAAGCTCCTGAACCTTTTCTGCCTTCTAGAACCTTCCCTGCCTTTCAGAACCTCCTGTGCTCCCAGAAGCTCACTAGTACCTTTCTCTTTCCAGTGCATTCCTAGTGCTTATCTTATAGTAGAATTTCATTAGGTTAATTCACTTAATAACTCTAGAGAATTTTCCATGTCATATATACTGTTCTTGGCTCGGGAAGTTCTTATTCATCTCCACGTGTGATAAGACTTTGGTGAATAAATGCACCATTTTTATTCCATGGATATTTATTTTGTTGTGTTTCCTAATTTTTGTCAAGAAATGGAAACAGCAGCAATGAAATTGGCTCTTATCTTTTTGGATCCTTAAGAAATAGGTGCCTTTTGAAGAATCGGGAGAAGTAACGCAAGACCCCAGAAGTATGCCAACATATAAAACCCCAAGTCAAAGGTCAAACCACGCATTTGATCCCTCAAGTCCCCTGCTTGACCCTCTTCCAAGTGTACTTTCCTTCCTTTCATTCCTGCTCTAAAGCTTTTTAATAAACTTTCACTCCTGCTCCAAAAAAAAAAAAAAAAGAAATAGGTGTTTTTTTGTTTTTTTTTTTTGAGTTAGAGTCTCACTGTTACCCAGGCTGTAGTGCAGTGATGCGATCTCAGCTCACTGCAACCTCTGCCTCCCATGTTCAAGCGATTCTCCTGCCTCAGTCTCCCAAGTAGCTGGGATTACAGGCGCCCACTACCATGCTTGGCTAATTTTTGTATTTTTTAAGTAGAGATGGGGTTTCATCAGACTGGTCTCGAACTCCTGACCTCAGGTGATCCACCCACCTCAGCCTCCCAAAGTGCTGGGATTACAGGCGTGAGCCACTGTGCCTGCCAGAAATAGGTGCTTTTCATGAAGTGTGCCAACACGGCAAAATTTAAAAAAAAAACAACAAAAACAAAAAAATTCCAAGCCCTGCCACAGGGCTTGGAAATAAAATGAAATAAAATCATATGAAATAAAACAGAATGGATTAAAAACTGAAGAGGCACCAGGTGGAGTGTCCGGTGAGGCTCCAGCCAGTGCGTCAGCCATGGCGGCGGCTGCTGGGAAGGCTCCTGTGTGTGGCTTTGCCAACCGGGCCCCGGGCTTTGCTCTGCAGGGATGGGCTTCTGAGCAGTGGAAGGCCAAAGATAACCAGGTCCACGCACGTTTGTGTCTTTCCACAATGTCGGGCTTTTATGGATGCTTTTAGTCTCAGTCACAAAAGCCATGAGCTCCACGGAGTTCCTGAGGAGGCGGTTCTCCCCGGTGCTTCCTGGTCAGTCCGTGGTCGGAGACCGGGGCTCACAGGCTCAAGCCTCTCCGCGGGCTCTCGGTGTTGCAAACCGTACCCAGCCGCGTGCTGAGCCAGTATACACGTGTTACAGCGGAAACATTCCACGGCAAGCCAGGTAACATCTCACATCAAGGAGACGCTGTGGGAGAGCGGGCTAGCAGGCCACTCGGGGGCACGGAGGACACAGGGAGAGTCTTCAGTGGCAGAGCCGGCCGGGGGATCAGGACCCACCGCGGGCAGACGCGTCAGTCAGGGTCAGAGCTGCCGAAGCCGCTTTCTCATGGTGCAGAGCCCGTCTGTGAGGACGGATGGTGGGAGAGGGTGCTCGAGGGCGCTCGGTTCTGTCCTGATCTGGTTGCACGCAGCCTTTTATTATGTATTAATTTATTTATTCAGCAAAACACCTGGTCCCCGTTGGCAGAGCGCGATGGAGTGTGGGGTGGAGGCCTCTGAGGGGGTCCCTTATACCCCGGCGCGCTGCTCAGGGCGAGGACCGAGGGCCCGTTGCCAAGGAGCGGCCTCCAGAAGGACACGGAGCCCGGAACTGTGTCTGCGGAAGGACACGGAGCCCGGCTGTGGCTGCCCGCTCCCCGCCTGGCTGCCCAGGTCGGCCTGCAGGGGTTGGAGACGGCTCCGCGGAGAGCCTGGGGCCCGGCCTCCGCCCGGAGGCGGCTTCTCAGGGCTTTCCCCTGCCTGGGGGAAACGGGTGGAGGACGTGCCAGAGGGAACGCGAGGGAGGAAAGGCCTGGCGGCCTTGGCGCGTGGGCTCTGGGCTCCCCCGTCTGCGAGCTGCACCCGCTGGCCAGGGCGCGAGGCTGAGGGAGAGCGGGAGGGCGCTCCTGTCAGTCAGGCGGCCTCGCGCCCCGCGTTCGTGTCAGGCGGCCTCGCGCCCCGCGTTCCTGTCAGGCGGCCTCGTGCCCCGCGTTCCTGTCAGGCAGCCTCGCGCCCCGCGTTCCTGTCAGTCAGGCGGCCTCGCGCCCCGCGTTCCTGTCGGGTCGCCTCGCGCCCCGCGTTCCTGTC